>NC_092376.1:173219056-173341556 GCF_030028105.1 Mobula birostris
ACTTTGGGGGCCGAAGGGCCTGTATTGTGCTGTAGGTTTTCTGTGTCTGATGTCTCTGGAGTTTACAGAGAATGGTGTGAAAAACAAAAAAAAACATCCAATGAGCAGCAGTGTTGTGGGCAAAAATGCCTTGTTCATGAGAGAGGTCAGAGGAGAATGGCCAGACTGGTTCAAGCTGACAGGAAGGCGACAGTAACTCAAATAACCACATGTTACAACAGTGGTGTGCAGAAGAGCATCTCTGAGTGCACAACATGTCAAATCTTGCAGTGGATGGTGACAGCAGTGGAGGACGGCTGGGTGGTGGGGTGGTGGGGTGGTGGCGCGGGTTCATTTCCCACCACTGCCTGGAAGGAGTTTGTACCTTCTCCCTGAGAACTCATGGATCTTCTCCAGGTGCTCTGGTTTCCTCCAAAAATGCAAAGACCTACCTGGTCGGCTAATTGGTCATTGTAAATTGTCCCATGATTAGGCTGGGATTAAATTGCAGAGGCCCTGTTGGCGGCAGGAGCAGAGGTTTCCTGCTGGTCGGTGACGCCGAGCTTCGCGGGCGTTTGGCCATTGCAGAGGTACAGAGCACTGCAAACTGCATAAAACGACAGGAGGGACAAGCGGAGCGGCCATTGTCAGGAGCAGGCCAGTGGCGAGAGTAGAAGTGTCAGGCATTGGCTCAAAGGAGGCAGTTGGCTCTGGGTAGACTTCCGTTAAGGACTTCTTTTTTCTCTTTCTGTGTCAGGTATAGTGAATAGCAGTTGTGCTTTCCTCGTGCCGGATATTAGAGTCCTGGGAAACCCAGAGTCTCCCCAGGAACAACATCTGCGTGAAGTGCTTCGGACTGCAGCTCCTTGGAGACCGCGTTAGGGGTCTGGAGCAGCAGCTGGATGACCATCGGCTTGTGCGGCAGAGTGAGGAGATGATCGATCAGAGTTACAGGGAGGGAGTCACCCGAAGTTGCAGGAGGCGAGTAGCTGGGTGACCGTCAGGAGAACTGGAAATGTGAATAGGCAGTTAGAGCAGAGCACCCCTGTAGCCATTCCCCCCAAAAACAAGTACCTGTGTACCACTTTGTGTGGGACGACCTCGCAAGAAAATGCCACAGCGACTGGGTTACAAGCATTGTGGGGATGGTACTGAGGGAGGGTCACACTGTGGGGGGCGGTACTGAGGGAGGGTCACTGTGGGAGGGGTGGTACTGAGGGAGGGTCACACTGTGGGAGGGGTGGTACTGAGGGAGGGTCACTGTGGGAGGGGTGGTACTGAGGGAGAGTCACATGGTGGGAGGGGTGGTACTGAGGGAGGGTCACACTGTGGGGGGCGGTACTGAGGGAGGGTCACACTGTGGGGGGCGGTACTGAGGGAGGGTCACTGTGGGAGGGGTGGTACTGAGGGAGGGTCACACTGGGGGGCGGTACTGAGGGAGGGTCACACTGTGGGAGGGGTGGTACTGAGGGAGGGTCACACTGTGGGAGGGGGGCACTTAGAAAAGAGTGTGGAAATGGGAAGCGGTGACACCCCAGAAGTGGACTTGGATTTAACTCCACCACACCCCCCCCCCCCCGCTGAGCAGAACGATTCAAAGAAGTGCCCTGTGTGTGGTGTGGTGTGGTTGTTGGTGGGTTGAGTCAATGGTTATTTTGGGTGACACTCAGATTTGTCAGAGCAGAACACCAAAGGAGAAGTTGAGTGGGAGATTCCTGCTGACTCGTTAAAAATTACTTCAGTGTGCCTGGGCAGCACCTCGTGTCCTGAGCAACAACGCTGGGCTCCGAACCGTCGGGCTGGGGACCACCATGTATCCGTGGGTCCCCATCCTCGCTCTTCCTGTGGTCTGCTGGGCAGGTAGGGATGTCACTCCTTTGCCTCTCCTCCACTGATGCCACTGAACCCCGACACGGGGGAAGCAGGGCAGACGGGCTGAGGGAACATTCCTATCCGGTCAAAGGATGCGAAAGTACCCTCAGTGTTAAGGGATGTGCTTATACTGAGAGCTTCTGTGATCTGGGGTTTTGCACTTTGATAGGCCTTACAGGGTAGGACACGAAGGAGTGCGATAGAACAGAGGGTTCTGGGAATACGGGTCCATAATTCATTGATAGTAACATCACAGGTAGATAGCTTTTGGCAACATTGGCTTTCATAAACCTAAGTATTGAGTACAGAAGATGGGATGTTATGGTAGAGTTGTATATGACACTGGTGAGGGCAAATTTGGAGTCTTGTGTTCTATGTCTCTATGACAACACCTTATCTTTGGGATCGGGCTTTGAGGCAGTAACGGGGGGCAGGCAATTAGTATGGGAATTAGAATGTTTCCCATATTCTGAGATTCATGTGATTATCGGACTGTACTTTATATTGGTTTCCTTTCGTTTTTCACTGTTTTCTTTTCTGTGGACAATTGGTGGGTGGGTGATCTGTCAATTTTTTGTGTGTAACTGGGGGGTGTGGGAGTTTGTGCCTTGGTCAACTGTACTTTTCTGTGGGTGAGGGGTCGAGATTGTTATTGTCACTGTTGTTTTTCTGTGGGTGAGGGGTCAGGTTTGTTACTGTCACTGTTGTTTCTCCGTGGGTGAGGGGTCAGGATTGTTATTGTCACTGTTGTTTCTCCGTGGGTGAGGGGTCGGGATTGTTATTGTCACTGTTGTTTTTCTGTGGGTGAGGGAGTTTGGGATTGTTATTGTCACTGTTGTTTTTCTGTGGGTGAGGGGTCGGGATTGTTATTGTCACTGTTGTTTTTCTGTGAGTGAGGGGGTCGGGATTGTTATTGTCACTGTTGTTTTTCTGTGGGTGAGGGAGTTTGGGATTGTTATTGTCACTGTTGTTTTTCCGTGGGTGAGGGGTCGGGATTGTTATTGTCACTGTTGTTTTTCCGTGAGTGAGGGGTCGGGTTTGCTATTGTCACTGTTGTTTTTCCGTGAGTGAGGGGTCGGGATTGTTATTGTCACTGTTGTTTTTCCGTGGGTGAGGGGTCGGGATTGTTATTGTCACTGTTGTTTTTCTGTGGGTGAGGGGTCGGGATTGTTACTGTCACTGTTGTTTTTCTGTGGGTGAGGGGTCGGGATTGTTATTGTCACTGTTGTTTTTCTGTGAGTGAGGGGTCGGGTTTGCTATTGTCACTGTTGTTTTTCTGTGAGTGAGGGGGTCGGGATTGTTATTGTCACTGTTGTTTTTCTGTGGGTGAGGGAGTTTGGGATTGTTATTGTCACTGTTGTTTTTCCGTGGGTGAGGGGTCGGGATTGTTATTGTCACTGTTGTTTTTCTGTGAGTGAGGGGTCGGGTTTGCTATTGTCACTGTTGTTTTTCTGTGAGTGAGGGGTCGGGATTGTTATTGTCACTGTTGTTTTTCCGTGGGTGAGGGGTCGGGATTGTTATTGTCACTGTTGTTTTTCCGTGGGTGAGGGGTCGGGATTGTTATTGTCACTGTTGTTTTTCTGTGGGTGAGGGGTCGGGATTGTTATTGTCACTGTTGTTTTTCTGTGGGTGAGGGGTCGGGTTTGTTATTGTCACTGTTGTTTTTCTGTGAGTGAGGGGGTCGGGTTTGCTATTGTCACTGTTGTTTTTCTGTGGGTGAGGGGTCGGGATTGTTATTGTCACTGTTGTTTTTCCGTAAATGAGGGGGTCAGGGATTGTTATTGTCCCTGTTCTTTTCTGTTAGTGAGGGGGTCGGGGATTGTTAATGTGGCTGGTGTTTGTTGTGGGGGTGATTTGGGGGGTATGTGAGTTTTGTTTCTTTCCTTTTTCATGCTGGGTGGGGGAGTTGATGTCTTTTCTTTCATCCACCCATGATCTTTCAGTATTTCGTGACTATCTGGAGAAGACAAATATTAGATTAGATTAGATTATGAGGACACACAGTCCTCTTTCATTGTCATTTAGTAATGCATGCATTAAGAAATGATACAATATTCTTCCGTTGTGATTATCACAAAAACACAGGACAGACCAAGACTGAAAAACTAACAAAAACCACATAATTATAGCATATAGTTACAACAGTGCAACAATACCATAACTTGATGAAGAACAGGCCATGGCCACAGTAAAAAAAGTTCGAAGTCTCTCAGGAGAAGGAAGAAAACTCTCCCTGCCTTGCCCGACCACAGTCCAACTCTGAGTCGTCCGAAAACTTTGAGCTCTGATCAGCCCTCCGACACTGAGTACTGAGCACCATCTCTATCCGAACGATTCGACCTCAGCCTCGGTTGCCAGCAGCAGGCAAAGCCAGGGATTTTGGGGCCTTCCCTCTGGAAGATTTTCGATCGCCCAGTAACAGCGGCAGCGAACTGGCGTTTCAGAAATTTCTCCAGATATTCCTCTGTGCTTTCACATCTGTCTCCATCAAATCAGAATTGTCCATGGCCTCTATTTAACAGATACGATATCATTTCACCAGAGAGCTGCGCGTGCGCGTCGCGCTGCCATCTTCTCCTCCCGCCGACAGTTGTATAGTATATGCATACTTTGACAATAAAATGAACCTTGAACTCTTGCCAGTGATGGGCTGAATTGCCATCTAGAATTACTCTGATGACCTTATCGTCTGGATTGCTAGGCCACGGATCTGGGATGGTCTCCGGCTTCTCAGTGTGGTGGAAGGTGTCAGAGTAGGTGAACGGCAAAGTCTCCACACTGCCATTTTAGGCTACATCCACACTAGACCAGAAAATTTTGAAAACGCCAGTCTTGTGTAAAAACAATAGGTGTCCACACCAGACGTTTTTGAAAGTACCTCTGTCCTCATTAAAACGGGTACTTGGGCGAATTTCCTGCTACTAGGCATGCGCAGAACAGATCTACAGAATTCAGCCGCTTCGACGAGCACGCCTGACTCCGACAGTTTGGACCAAGCAACAGGTGATGGCTGCGATATGTTTGATGTGGAATCTCGCCGTGAAAGACTTGGTGCGCGTTTGTCCAGTTACAGACTAGAAAAACTTCAAAGGAAATTGCCAAGCGACGGACAGCTGTTGGCCCTCGCGCAGGAGGTCTTAAAACTGAAAAAACAAACACTGCAGCGTATGGAGGCGACTGACAGGGAGTTCACGGACAGTATGACCCGGCTGACGGCGACCATTGACAAACTGACTAACTCTGTTGCAGAGGGATTTGCAATGATGAGGAATATGATGGCTCTCCCCAGTACTTTTCACTGCCACAATACCAGCCTCACAGCCACTACAATAGCTACGCATACGGACACACAGACCCCCGGGTGGCCCCACCAACATCTTCCCCACTCCCACAGAGGGGTCACCCGGGAAACATTTCCTACGGCCATAGTGTGTTCACCGGTGAAAGGGATGACAGCTACAACTAAATGCAATAAGGCCTGTCACTGGGCAAAAGTGAAATTTGCTGTTACCTGCAACACACATCAAAGTTGCTGGTGAACACAGCAGGCCAGGCAGCATCTCTAGGAAGAGGTGCAGTCGACGTTTCAGGCCGAGACCCTTCATCAGGACTTCGTCAGATCTGCAGAATTCCTGTTGTTTGCTGTTACCTCATTTGTTTGCCTTTACTTTTGCTATGTCCTTCTGTATTATTTTGCTGTATTTAACGTGCAATAAAACGAGTTACTGAGCAAAAGTGATTTTATTTTTACCTGAGTAAAAGTGAAACTTACAATTTTCCCTTTTTGGCCTTAACATTTTCATATCTATGCCAAACATAAGCTGCTACTTAAAAATGACATTTTGGAAGTAGTGACAATTGCATCTATTGAATGTTTGCACAAGCAATACATTAATAAAGCACCTTGTTAAATGTGTAAAACACGTCTGCATCAGTGTTATCTAGTATTTCCATACAATGTTCCATTAGGCTGTTACACGTCTATTGTCAGAGAAGTACTTGCATAAATAGGTAAACCACCTTCATAAAAGCAAGGACAGAAAACAGGGCAAAGTGAGTATACTTATTTATTTAGTATTCAGTAAGTTCTGGGTCAAAGTATTTGGGGAGTACATTTTGAACTCTTCTGGCTTCAGTCTCGTTGCTGTCTGTTCTGAAATTGTTAGGTTTTGTGGGAGGTTGAAATTAAAGTAGACAATAAAGTACACAACGCATGCACGAAGCCGTCCGCCATTGTTGTTGTGGTGTTGGAGATTGCGTTCAAGAAAATAATGAAATGCCGCGCTGCTGCCAGGTCATGACAGCGTTTTTAAAAAGCTCCGGTTACCCCGTACGCACTACACCGCCCAACCGGCGTTTTCAGATTTACACACTCTGGACAGCGTTTTAGCAAAGCTCCGTTTTCGGGGGAGAAAAACGCCGTTTCAGTGTGGGCGGAAGAGAAAAAGCTTCGGTTACGGTTTTATCAGGTCTAGTGTGGACGTAGCCTTAGACAGACGTTCCTCTCGATGTGCAGGTGGAGTTTAGTGTTGCTCCCACCATGGAAATGGCTGATATCAGATGGCAGGATCTGAAGGTAGTTGGAGGAAAGCACAGGTGGGACGTCAGAGATAGGTTTTTACACAGAGTGGTGGGTTTAAATCATTTAATGAATTTATTTAATTCATTATTTTCATTTACTTCATTTAATTAGTTCAATTTATTTTATTTTAAAGTTAATTACTGAACAATACTTACCTTTTCTTCCCCGCTACTCACCTGTGCCTCAATCCCAAAGCCTCTCAATAATAAAGCCTCAGACCTTAAACTCCTATGCTGGCCCAGTTACACAAAGCCCACAGGGCGCAAAGAAAAACTTCTCGGCAGCAGCGTTGCAGACACGCAGCCGCGGATAAGCAGTGTTCACTAGAAAAACACCAGGGACTTGGGAGACAGATAAGTGGGTCACAGTCAGGAGAGGGAAGGGCAGGAGTCAGATACTAGACAGTACTGTCCCCCTTAACAATAAGTGCTCCTGTTTGAGTACTGTTGGGGGGGGGGGGCGACCTACCTGGGGGAAGCGACAGTGGCCGTGCCTCTGGCACAGAGTCTGACCCTGTGGCTCAGAAGGGCAGGGAAAGGGAGAGATGGCAGTAGTGATAGGGGACTCTATAATTAGGGGGTCAGACAGGCGATTCTGTGGATGCAGGAAAGAAACGCGAATGGTAGTTTGCCTCCCAGGTGCCGGAGGTCGTGATATATATTGGTACCAATGACATAGGTAGGAAAAGGGAGGAGGTCCTGACAACAGACTACAGGGAGTTAGGAAGGAAGTTGAGAAGCAGGACCTCAAAGGTAATCTTGGGATTACTGCCTGTGCCACGTTACAGTGAGTATAGGAATAGAATGAGGTGGAGGATAAATGCGTGGCTGAGGGGTTGGAGCAGGGGCAGGGATTCAGATTTCTGGATCTTTGGGGCAGGTGTGACCTGCACAAAAAGGACGAGTTGCACTTGAATCCCAGGGGGACCAATATCCTGGCAGGGAGGTTTGCTAAGGCTATTGGGGAGAGTTTAAACTAAAATTGCTGGGGGTTGGGAACCGAACTGAAGAGACAGAGGAAAGGGTGGTTGGCTCACAAAGAGAGAAAGCTTGGAGACGGTGCGAGAGGGAGGATAGGCAGGTGATAGAGAACATGCTCAGACGGACGGTTTGAGATGTGTCTATTTTAACGCAAGGAGTATTGTGAACAAAGCAGATGAGCTCAGAGCGTGGATCAGTACTTGGAGCTACGATGTTGTGGTCATTACAGAGACTTGGATGGTGCAGGGGCAGGAATGGTTACTTTGAGTGCTGGGTTTTAGAGGTTTCAGAAAGGACAGGGAGAGAGGCAAAAGAGGCAGGGGCTGCAGAAAAGGAGGAAGTCATGGAGGGTTGTCTACTGAGACTCTGTAGGTGGAAGTTAGAAACAGGACTCTACTGGGCTTTTTTTTATATAGACCACCCAATAGTAACAGGGACATTGAGGAGCAGATAGGAAGACAGATTCTAGAAGTAATAACAGGGTTGTCGTGGTGGGAGATTTTAATTTCCCAGATATTGATTGGCATGTCCCTAGAGTGAGGGGTTTAGATGGGGTGGAGTTTGTTAGGTGTGTTCAGGAAGGTTTCTTGACACAATACGTAGATAAGCCTACAAGAGGAGAGTCTGTAGTTGATCTGGTATTGGGAAATGAACCTGGTCAGGTGTCAGGTCTCTCAGTGGGAGAGCATTTTGGAGATAGTGATCACAATTTTATCTCCTTTACATAGCATTGGAGAGGGATAGGAACAGACGAGTTAGGAAAGTGTTTAATTGGAGTAAGGGGAAATATGAGGCTATCAGGCAGGAACTTGGAAGCATAAATTAGGAACAGATGTTCTCAGGGAAATGTGCAGCAGAAATGTGGAAGGTGTTCAGGGGATATTTGTGTGGCATTCTGCATAGGTACGTTCCAATGTGAGAAGGAAAGGATGGTAGAATACAGGAACCGTGGTGTACAAAGGCTGTTGTAAATCTAGTCAAGAAGAAAGAAAAGTTTATGAAAGGTTCAAACAACTAGGTAATGATAGAGATCTCGAAGATTATAAGGCAAGAAGGAGTTTAAGAATGAAATTAGGAGAGCCATACGGGGCCATGAGAAGGCTTTGGTGGGCAGGATTAAGGAAAACCCCAAGGCATTCTACAAGTATGTGAAGAGCAAGAAAATAAGATGTGAGAGAATAGGACCAATCAAGTGTGACAGTGGAAAAGTGTGTATGGAACCGGAGGAGATAGCAGAGGTACTTAATGAATACTTTGCTTCAGTATTCACTGTGGAAAAGGATCTTGGCGATTGTAGTGATGACTTACAGCGTACTGAAAAGCTTGAGCATGTAGATATTAAGAGAGAGGATGTGCTGGAGCTTTTGGAAAACATCAACTTGGATAAGCCTCTGGGACCGGACAAGATGTACCCCAGGCTACTGTGGGAGGAGAGGGAGAAGATTGCTGAGCCTCTGGCGATGATCTTTGAATCATCAATGGGGACGGGAGAGGTTCCGGAGGATTGGAGGGTTGCGGATGTTGTTCCATTATTCAAGAAAGGGAGTAGAGATAACCCAGGAAATTATAGACCAGTGTGTCTTGCTTCAGTGGTTGGTAAGTTGATGGAGAAGATCCTGAGAGGCAGGATTTTATGAACATTTGGAGAGGTATAATATGTTTAGGAATAGTCAGCACGGCTTTGTCAAAGGCAGGTCGTGCCTTAAAAGCCTTATTGAATTTTTTAAGGATGTGACTAAATATGTTAATGAAGGAAGAGCAGTAGATGTAGTGTATATGGATTTCAGCAAGGCATTTGATAAGGTACCCCATGTAAGACTTATTGAGAAAATAAGGAGGCATGGGATCCAAGGGGACATTGCTTTGTGGATCCAGAACTGGCTTGCCAACAGAAGGCAAAGGGTGGTTGTAGATGGGTCATATTCTGCGTGGAGGTCGGTGACCAGTGGTGTGCCTCAGGGATCTGGTCTGGGACCCCTACTCTTTGTGATTTTTATAAATGACCTGGATGAGGAAGTTGGGATGGGTTCGTAAATTTGCTGATGACACAAAGGTTTGTGGTGTTGTGGATAGTGTGGAGGGCTGTCAGAGGTTACAGCAGGACATTGATAGGATGAAAAACTGGGCTGAGAAGTAGCAGATAGAGTTCAACCCAGATAAGCGTGAGGTGGTTCGTTTTGGTAGGTCAAATATGATAGCAGACTATCGTATTAATGGTCAGACTCTTGGCGGTGTGGAGGATCAGAGGAATCTTGGGGTCCAAGTTCATAGGACACTCAAAGCTGCTGTGCAGGTTGACTGTGTGGTTAAGAAAGCATACGGTATATTGGCCTTCATCAATCGTGGGATTGAGTTTAAGAGCCGAGAGGTAATGTTGCAGCTGTATAGGACCCTGGTCAGACCCCAATTGGAGTACTGTGCACATTTCTGGTCACCTCACTACAGGAAGGATGTGGAAACACTAGAAAGGGTGCAGAAGAGATTTACAAGGGTATTGTCTGGATTGGGGAGAATGCCTTATGAGAATAGGTTGAGTGTACTCAGCCTTTTTTCCTTGGAGCAACGGAGGATGAGAGGTGACCTGATAAAGGTGTTAAAGTTGATGAGAGGCATTGATCGTGTGGATAGCCAGAGGCTTTTTCCCAGGGCTGAAATGGCTAACATGAGAGGGCACAGTTTTAAGGTGCTTGGAAGTAGGTACAGAGGAGGTGTCAGGGGTAAGTTTTTTACACAGAGAGTGGTGAGTGTGTGGAATGGGATGCCAGTGACGGTGGTGAAGGCAGATACGATAGGGTCTTTTAAGAGACTCCTGGACAGGTACATAGAGCTTGGAAAAATAGAGGGCTATGGGTAAACCTAGGTAATTTCTAAAGTAAGTACATGTTCGGCACAGCATTGTGGGCCAAAGGGCCTGTATTGTGCTGTAGGTTTTCTGTTTCTTACATAAATCACAGTGCCCTTCCCTCCCACGTACTTGTAGTCTCTGATACTGGATGCCCTCCAAATACCATAAAACATGGGAGCAGAATGAGGCCATTCAGCCCATCAAATCTGATTTATTACCCCTCTCAATCCCATTCTCTTTCCCTCTCATCGGGAGACTCGGCAGAGAGTTGTGGACACAGCTCGGCACATCACAGAAACCAGCCTCCCCTCCATCGACTCTCTCTACACTCTCACTGCCTCAGTAAAGCAGCCAGCATAATCAAAGATTCAGGACCAGGACATTCCCTCTTCTCACCTCTCCCATCGGGCAAGCTGCTGAATTAAACTAATCCCATCTTCCTGTACGTGCTCCACATCCATCTGTACCCAGACGCATCGCGTGTCTCTTCGAATGACCCTTACACATTTCTGTTGTACCACCCCACTCCAGGCTCTCTGTGTAAAATGACTGCCTGCCCCTCGCATCTCTCTTAATCTTTCCCCTCTCATCTTAAATATCTGCCCTTTATATAGGCCAGAAACCCACCGATTTAACTCTAATCTAATGTCAGGACAATTTAAATGACTAATTATCCTTTGGGAGGTGGGAGGATGCTGAATCACATGGGAAACCTCTGCCATCTATCTTGCTCAGTCTGAATATTCCATGGCACAGGTCTCTGTCACAGCCGGAATCACCTCAAACCGCTCAGTTCAGCCTCTCTTCCGCATCAGAATTGGGTTTAATATCACTGACGTTGTTGTCTTACGGCAGCAGTACATCGCAAAGCACAAAATACTATGAGCTACAAAGAGAAATATATAATAAATGAACAGGCCGTGCAAAATGAGAACAACACAGCTCGTTGTCCGTTCAGAATTGTGAGGGTGGAGGGCAGGAAGCGGCTCCTGAAACGCTGAGTGTGTTCTCTCCGGCTCTGTGTCTCCTCCCTCATGGTAGCAACGAGGGGAGCACACATCCTGCGTGGGTGAGCATCCGTCAGGATGAATGCCACCGTTTTTGAGATGTTTTCGAAGATGGGGAGATTTGCGCTGGCTGAGTTTGCAATCGTCTGCATTCTCTTGCAGTCCTGTGCATTAGAGCCTCTATACCAGCCATTCAGAGCAGTCTTATTGATAAAACCATAGACATAGTTGCAGAAATAGGGCCATTCGGTCCATCAAGTCTGCTCTGGATGATTTATTTTGCCTCTCAGTCTCATTCTATTATTTAATTATTTATTCTACCACTTTATTTTTCTAACTTGCGATACAGCATGGTAACAGGCCATTCTGGCTCAATGAGCCCACACCGTGCAATTACACTCACATGACCAGTTTCTGGCATGGCAGCATAGTGGTTAGCGTAACACTTTACAGTACAGGCAAAGCGGGTTCAATTCCCGCCACTGTCTGTAAGACACACTGTCTGTGTGTTCTCCCTGTGACCGTGTAGGTTACCTCCAGATGCTCCGGTTTCCCCGCACATTCCAAAGGTCATTGTAAATTACACTAGGCTCAGATCAGGGGGTTGCTGGATGGTGCAACTCAAAGCTCTGAAAGAGCTTGTTCCACCCTGTATCTCAATAAATAAATAAATATTCTACCAACCTATATGTCTTTAGAACATGGAAGGAAACCGACATGGTCACGAGGAGAACACACAAGCTCCTTACACACAGAGTCTGAAAACAGTGGGGTAGAATCTGTCCTTGGGCCTGGTGGGATGTGCTTTCACTGATACCAGTGGGGTAGAAGTTGTCCTTGAGCCTGGTGGGACGTGCTTTCAGGCTTTTGTATCTTCTGCCCGATGGGAGAGGGGAGAAGAGAGAATGTCTAGGGTGGGTAGGGTCTTTGAATATGCTGACTGCTTTACTGAGACAGTGAGAAGTGTAGACAGAGTCCATGGAGGGGAGACTGGTTGCTCTGATGTTCTGAGCTGTGTCCACAACTCTCTGAAGTTTCTTGTGGTCACACACAGAGCATTCGTCATATCAAGCCATGATGAATCCATAAGCCATAAAAGCAGAATGAGGCCATTCAGCCCATCCAGTCTGCTCCACCATTCCATCATGACTGACTTATTTTCCCTCCCATTCTCCAACCTTCTTCCTGTAACCTTTGACACCCTGACTAATCAAGAACCACTTTATTTGGACCTCTCAATATTCGATAGGTTTCAACGAGATTCCTCCTCATTCTTCTAAACTCCAGTGAATACAGACCCAGAGCCATCAAACACTCCTCGTGTTAACCCTTTCATTCCCAGAATTTTTCTTGAACCTCTTTGGGACCCCTTCCAATGCCAGCACATCTTTTCTTAGATAAAGGCCTCAAAACTGCCCATAATTTTCCAAGTGCGGTCTGACCAATGCCTTAGAGGGTGTGGAATATAAAAGCAAGGATGTAATGCTGAGGCCAGTTGAAGGGGAAGGTGTGTCATGTAGGGGAGGAGGGATGAAATAAGAAGCTGGGAGGTGATAGGTCAAAGAGGTAAAGGGCTGAAGAAGGAGGAATTTGATTGGATTGGAGAGTGGACCGTGGGAGAAAGGGAAAGAAGGGATTTGTTTTTTTCTCTTTCTGCACATTGGGTACTTGACAGTCTTGTTTTGAGGGATTCTGTTGGGTTTCTTTGTTTTGTGGCTGTCTGTAAGGAGACTAATCTCAAAGTTGTATAAAGTATACATACTTTGATAATAAATGAACTTTGAACCAGAAAGAGGTGATGGGCAGGTGAGGAGAAGGGAAGGGTTGAGAGAGGAACGAGGATGGGGAATGGAGAGAAGGGGAGAGAAGGGGAGGGGAAGGAATTTGCAGAAGTTATATCAGGGAAATCTCAATAAGTGAAGAGATTGTGGCGCAAAATGTCCACCCTGGCCACATTTCCCATGGACCCTCGGGGCAGCAGTTTGTGAAGGAAGTGTTAATCAAAATAAAAATAAAAATGCAGATGCTGGAAATCTAAATTAAAATACTAGAGTTTCTCAGGAGGCCAAGCGGATTCTGTAGGAAGTGAAACAAGGTTAAAGACCCTTCATCAGAGCGGAGAAGAGAAGCTCCTTACCATACAGGAAGGAGGGTGTCTCTGACAGGGTGAACCAGAGTGACCACAGCGCTCTGCAAATGTTAGAGATACAACATTGGACAGGTCCTTTCTGCCCTTCGAGGTGCACTACCAGCAGCCCCCGATTTAACTCAGCCTAATCACAGGACAATTTACAATCACCAATCAACCTACTAACCGGTTCGTCTTTGAACTGTGGGAGAAACTGGAGCACCCGGAGGAATCCATGTGTTCCATGGGGGACTTTCTTACAGAAGGTGCCGGGATTGAATTCCCAGCTGTAGTAGTGTCACAACTGTGCCGTCCAGTTTTCCGATCAGTGCTGACTGGGATCAGTCAGAGAGAGCGAACGTGGTCAAAACGTGGTGAAATATAGAATAGGAGGGTGTGGAGGGTGGGGAGCAGACTGGGAATGTCTCCCACCCCCAGAGAGAAAACACAGGCTGAATAAACAGGATCCCCAGGAACGCCTGCTCACGGCTCGGTCCAGCAACTGCTCTGTCCGAGACCATAAGGAACTACAGAGATTTGTGGACACAGCTCAGCACATCACGGAAACCAGCCTCCCCTCCACAGACATTTCTCACTGCCTCAGTAAATTAGCCAGCATAATCAAAGACCCCACCCACTCCAGACATTCTCTCCTCTCCCCTCTCCCATTGAGTGAAAAGCCTGGAAACACATAACACCAGGCTGAAGGGCAGCATCTACCCCACCGTATTAGACTATTGAATGGTGCCCTAGTATGGTAAGATGGACTCAATCTCACAATCTATCTCATTATGACCTTGCGCCGTATTGTCTGCCTGCACTGCACTCTCTCTGTAACTGTGACACTCTATTCTGCATTCTGTTACTGTTTTACCTTGTTCTACCTCAATACACCGTGTAATGATCTAATCTGTGTGAACAGTGTGCAAGACAATCTTTACGCCCCGAGCTCTGTCCCTGCACACAGTAGTCCTCAAGAGATCTCACCTTTATCTGTGTATATTTGATGGTAAAACTCCACCTTTTAAAAAGATAAACACGAGATTCTGCAGGTGCTGGAAATCCAGAGCAACACACACAAAATGCTGGAGCAGGTCAGCAGGTCAGGCAGCATCGATGGAGAGGAATGAACAGTTCACATTTCAAGCCGAGCCCATTCATCCTGATTTCCTCATCTCCTCATTATAGGAAGGCTTTGAATCTTTAGAGAGGGTGCAGAGGAGATTTATCAGGATGCTGCCTGGGTTAGAGAGCGTGTCTTCTGAGGAGAAGTTCAGCGAGTTAGGGCTTTTCTCTTTGGAAAGGGGGAGAGGTTTACAAGGTGATGAGAAGCATAGATAAATTGGTCAGCCAGAGACTTTTTCCCAGGGTGGAAATGGCTAATATGGGGGGACATTTGGGATATTTTAAGGTGTTTGGGGGAAGTCTAGGGGGATGTCAGATGGAGGTTTTTTCACACAGAGAGTGGTGGGTGTGTGGAACACACTGCCAGGGTGGTGGTAGAGGCAGATACATTAGGGACATTTAAGAGACTCCGACAGGCACATAGATGATAGAAAAATGGAGGGTTATGTGGGAGAAAAGGATTAGATTGATCTTAGAGTAGGTTGATATAAGTCAGCACAATATTGTGGGCCGAAGGGTCTGTACTGTGCTCTAATGTTCTATAATCCGTAACTAAACCCTCCAATCCAGGCAATATCCTGGTGAATCTCCTCTGCACTCTCTCCATTATCTGCAAATTAATGTTGAGGTTTGTAAGCCTTGCGGGCAGAGAGCAGAGAGGTTCCAAGAACATCACATGTTGTAAATTGGTTTATTGCTGTCACATGTACCGAGATACAGTGAAAAGCTTGTCTCGCACACTGTTCATACAGATCAGATCACTACACAGTGCATTGAGGGAGAACAAGGGAAAACAAGAACAGAATGTGGAATAAACTATCACAGTTACAGAGAAAGTACAGTGCTGGCAGACAATAAAGTGCAAGATCATAATAACAGCAGCAAAAGCAGCCCCTTACCCACCCATTCACACACATAAACAAGCCTCCAAACCCGGGGCAGGCCACTCCCAGGCTCTGGCCTCCAGTCCCTGGGTCCAGATTCTCAGGCACAGGCACTGGGCCTCCAACTTTGGACCAACCCAGAACTCACCTATCACGGTTTGATCTTCCGACCTCAACTTCCCGACTCACTTTGGTTTCATAGTCACACAGAACAAAAATAGGCCCTTTGACACAATTGCTCCATGCCGACCAAGACACCCTTTCCAAGTTGGTCCCATTTGCCTGTATTGGCATTCAAACGTCATTTCAATCTTGTTTACGTTCCTTCATCAACCATGTCCTCTGGCAACTCGTTCCACAGCTACCAACCTTTATATCTGTTGGACTACATTACTGCAATGCACCTTTTAATGGCCCTACTATTGACAAACTTCGACTCATTCAGAACACCACTGCTAGACTTTTAACCAAAACCTGGAAGAGAGAACATATCACTCCTGTACAAGCTACTCTGCATTAGCTTTCTGAATCACAGAACATACACATTACAGGCCTTTCAGCCCACAATGTTGTACCGACCATGTAACCTACTCTCAAAACAGCCTAGAATTTCCCTACCGCATAGCCCTCTATTTTTCCAAGCTCCATGTACCTATCTAAGAGTCTCTTAAAAGACCCTATTATATCCAGCTCTACCACCTTTGCTGGCAGTGCATTCCACACACTCACCACTCTCTGTGTGAAAAACTTAACTCTGACATCCCTCTGTACCTACTTCCAAACACCTTAAAACTATGCCCCCTTGCGCTAGCCATTTCAACCCTGGGGAAAAGCCTCTGAATATCCACACGTTCAATGCCTCTCATCATCTTGTACACCTCTATCAGGTCACCTCTCATCCTCCGTCGCTCCAAGGAGAAAAGGCCAAGTTTACTCAACTTGCTCTCATAAGGCATGCTCCCCAATCCAGGCAACATCCTTGTAAATCTCTGCACTCTCTCTATGGTCTCCACATTCTTCTTGTAGTGTGGTGACCAGAACACCAAATGGGGTCTAACCAAGGTCTTATATAGCTGTAACATTACCTCATGGCTCTGGAACTCAGTCCCACAGTTGATGAAGGCCAACACACCATACGCCTTCTTAACACCACTGTCAACTTGCACAGCAGCCTTGAGTGTCCTATGGATACGGACCCCAAGATCGCGCTGATCCTCCACACTGCCAAGAGTTTTACCATTGATAATATATTCTATCTTCAAATTTGACCTACCAAAATAAAGCACTCCACACTTATCTGGGTTGAAGTCCATCTGCTACTTCTCAGTCCAGTTCTGCATCTCCAGACTATCCACAACACTCCCAACTTTTGTGTCACCAGCAAACTTACTAACCCACTCTTCTACTTCTTCATCCCGGTCATTTATAAAATCACAAAGAGGAAGGGTCCCAGAACAGATCCTTGTGGAACACCACTGGTCACTGACCTCCATGCAGAATATGATCCACCTACATCCACCCTTTGCTTTCTGTGGGCAAGCCAATTCTGGATCCACAAAGCAAGATCTCCTTGGATCCCATGCCTCCTTACTTTCTGAATGAACCTCACATGGGGAACCTTATCAAATGCCTTACTGAAAACCATATATAACTACATCCACTGCTCTACCTTCATCAATGTGTTTAGTCACATCCTCAAAGAATTCATTCAGGCTCATAATGCATGACCTGCCCTTGACAAAGCCATGCTGACGATCCCTAATCAGATTATGTCTCTCCAACTGCTCATAAATTCTGCCTCTCAGGATTTTCTCCAACAACTTTCCCACCACTGAAGTAAGATTCACTAGTCTATAATTTCCTGGGTTATCTCTACTCCCTTTCTTGAACAATGGAACAATATTTACAACCCTCCAATCCTCTGGTACTTGTCCCATCCCCATTGATGATGCAAAGATCATTGCCAGAGGCTCAGCCATCTCGTCCCTCAATTCACACAGTAGTCTGGGGTACATCTCATCTGGTCCCAGTGACTTACCTAACTTAATGCTTTTCAAAAGCTCCAGTACATCTCCTTTCTTAATGTCTATATGCTCAAGTGTTTCAGTCCATTGTAAGTCATCCCCACAATTGCCAAGGTCCTTTTCCATAGTGAATACTGAAGCAAAGTATTCATTAGGTACCTCTGCTACCTCATCTGACTCCACATTTCCACTATTCACCTGATTGGTCCTATTCTCTCATGGCTTCTTCACATACTTGTAGAATGCCTTGGGGTTTTCCTTAATCCTGCTCACCAAGGCCTTTTCTTGGCCCCTTCTGGCTCTCCTAATTTCATTCTTAAACTCGAAGGAGTTAATTTTCTAGAGCTCTAGCAGTATCTAGTGTCTTGAACCTTTTCTTTTCTTCTTAATAGATTTTCTACATCCTTTGTACACCATGATTCTTTTATCCTCCCATCCTTTCCCTGCCTCAATGAAACATACCAATGCAGAACTCCATTCAAATGTTCCCTGAACATTTGCCACATTTCTGCCGTGCATTTCCCTGAGAACATCTGCTCCCAATTTACTGCCTAATAGCATATTTCCCCCTACCCCAACTAAATGTTTTCTCCTATCCCTCTCCAGCGCTATGGTAAAGGAGGTGGAGTTGTGATCCTTACCTCCAAAATGTTGTCCCACTTGAGAGATCTGACACCTGACCAGGTTCATTTCCTCACCAGATCAAGTACAGCCTCTCCTCTGGTTGGCTTATCTACATATTGCATCAGGAAACCTTGCTGAATACACCTAACAAACTCCACCCCATCTAAACCACTTGCTCTAAGGAGATGCCAATCAATATTAGGAAAGTTAAAATCATCCATCACAACAACCCTATTATTGCACCGTTCCAGAATCTGCCTCCCTATCTGCTCCTCGATATCCCTATCACTACTGGGGATCTATTAAAAAAAAACACCCAGTAGAGTTATTGCCCCTTTCCTGTTTCTGACTTCCACCCACACTGACTCGGTATACCATCTCTCCATGACTTCCTCCTTTTCTGCAGCCGTGGTACTATCCCTGATTAGCAACACCACGCACCCACCTCTTTTGCCTCTCTCTCTGTTCTTTTTGGAACATCTAAAGCTGGCACACTTGGCAGCCATTCCTGCCCCTGAGACATCCAAGTCTCTGTAATGGCCACAGCGTCACAGTTCCAAGGTATTGATCCACGCTGTAAGTTCATCCACCTTGTTTATGATACTCCTTGCATTAAAATAGACACATCTCAAACCACCTGGCTGAGTGCTTCTTTGCTCAATCATCTGCCTCATCCTCTTCATTCCCACACCCCTGCAAATCTAGTTTAAACCCTCCCCAGCTGCATCAGCGAACCTCCCTCCCAGGATATTGGTTCCCCTCCAGTTCAGGTGCAACCCGTCCCGCTTGTACAGGTCACTCCTTCCCCAGGAAAGGTTCCAGTGATCCAAGAACTTGAAACCCTGGTCCCTGCACTATCTCATCAGCCACTCATTCATCTGCGCTGTCTTCCTGTTCTGATCTTCACTAGCCCGTGGCACTGGGAGTACTCCAGAGATGACCACCTTGGAGGTCCTGCTCATCAACCTCCTTCCTAACTCCCTAAACTTACTGCACAGGACCACTACCCCTCTCCTGCCTATGTCATTGGTACCAGTACATACCATGACCTCTGACTGCTCACCCTCCCCTTCAAGAATATTCTGCAACCGCTCAGAGACATCCTGGACCCTAGCACCCAGGAGGCAACACGCTATCCTGGTTTCTCTTCAGCTACCGCAGAATCTCCTTTTGTTCCCCTCACTATCGAGTCCCCTATGACTATTGCTCTGCCTGACTTCACCCTTCCCTTCTGAAGCTCAGAGCCGACCACAGTGTTATTGGTCTGGCTGCTGCTGCCTTGCCCAGATCCAAAAGGGTATCTAAAGGGTAAAACCTGTTTCTGAGGGGAATGGCCACAGGGGGACCCTGCACTGACTTCTTTCTCCCTTTACCTCTCTCGGTGTTCACCCCTCTGCTCCCTGAATTCTGCACTCTGGGTGTAACCACCTGCTCAAAAGTCTTATCTATCAATTGCTCTGCCTCCCAGAAGTTCATCCAACTCCAACTCCAACTCCAGCTCCTTAATGCGGTCTTCTGTGAGCTGGAGCTGGCTGCACTTCCCACGAGCGCAGTCATCAGGGAGACGATCAGGTTCCATGAATTCCCACATCCTGCAGGAGGAGCATTCCACTGCCATATCTGCCATCCTGCTTGCATTGCACGTTGGCCAACCAAGACCAAATCCTCTAGCCCGTGACTTTGGCCTCAGCCTCTCCTCATCGAGTGTGGGCACGTGGCCAAGTGGTTAAGGCTTTGGACTAGCTACCTGAAGGTCGTGAGTTCGAGCCCCAGCTGAGGGAACGTGTTGTGTCCTTAATCACACATTGCTCTGCGATGACACTGGTGCCAAGCTGTATGGGTCCTAATGCCCTTCCCTTGGATAACATCGGTGTCGTGGAGAGGGGAGACTTGCAGCATGGGCAACTGCTGGTCTTCCATACAACCTTGCCCAGGCCTGCGCCCTGGAGAGTGAAGACTTTCCAGGTGCAGATCCACGGTCTTCTCATCGAAGCCTCTTGAGTCAAAGCCTGGAACTCTTACTGTCACTGCTGGCCCACTCCCGACAATGGGCACCCCGCTTGCCTCATCTGTACGTTTATTTAATTTGCTGTGCTCTGCTCCCAATGCTGACTGGACCGCTTCTAGAATTGGTTTTAAAGCTCCCTCACTTGCTTTTAAAGCTCTCAGTGGTCTGGGATCACAGAATTGTTTTTGTTTTATAGTTCTGCTCGAGCTCTCAGGTTTGTCCTGTCAGTTTCTTAAATTTAAACAATCTCCCTCAAAAGATGATTGGCGAGTCAGCATTTTTGAATTACACTCCAAAACTGTGGAATTCAATAACTAAAACTATAAGGGATGTATGTTCAGTTGACACTTTTAAGCACCAGTTCAAAACCTATTTATTTAATCTTGCTTTTAACTAAATCCCTCTGTCTTTTAGTTTCATGGTTATTTTTATTTTATTTCCATGTTTGCACTTCTATCCCATTATAAAGCCGCTTGAACTACATCATCTGATTGAAAAGTGCCCCATAAATAAAGTTGTTGTTATTATTTTGTGTAAAGAAGTTCCTACTAAATCTTTCCCCTCTCCCCTTACCCGGTGCCTTGGCAACGCTCCCCAGACACAAAACTCACCTGTTCGTAAGCAGCAAGACTCAATATTAACCCGTTGCATTGCTGTCCCTTCTCCTTCCGAGGTCCCAGACTCACTAGAGACCCTGTCATACTTGAGCTCTTACACCCTGAGACCATAAAACATTGGAACAGAATTAGGCCATTCGGCCCATTGAGTCAAGCCTGATTTACTACCTCCCTCAACCCCATTCTCCTCTCTTCTCCCCGTAACCTTTGACTCCCTGACATAAAGAATCCATCAACCTCCACCTTAAGTGTGGCCTCCACAGCTGCCTGTGGCAACAAATTCCATAGATTCACCTCCCTCCAGCTAAAGAAATTCCTCCTCATCTCCTTTCAATTCTGAGGCTGTGCCTTCCGGTCCTAGGCTCCCTCATTCTAGGAAACAACCTCTCCACGTCCACTCTATCGAGGCCTTTCAACATTTGAAAGGTTTCAATGAGATCCCACTCCCCTCATTCTTCTGAATTCCAGTCAATACAGGCCCAGCATCTTCAAACTCCCCTCATTTGACAAGCCTTTCGATCCCAGAATCATTTTCATGATCCTTCTTTGAACCCTCTCCAATGTCAGCACATCCTTCCTTTTATATTCTAGTCTTCTTGAAATGAATGCTAACATCACATTTGCCTTGCTCAGCACAGACTCCAACTGCAAATCAACCTTTAAGGAATCCTGCACAAGGTCTCCCAAGTACCTTTGCACCTCAGATTTTTAATTTTCTCCTCAGAAAGTAGCCTACGCTTTTATTCCTGCGACAAACGTTCATGATCATACACTTCCCGACACTGTATTCCATCTGCCATTTCTTTGTCCATTCTCCTAATCTGTCTAAAGTCCTTCTGCAGCCTCTCTACTTCCTCAAAACTGCCTGCCCCTCCACCTATCTTTGTATTGCCAACAAATGTGGCCACAGAACTATCAATTCTGTCATCCAAACCATTGGCATACAATGTAAGAAGTGACACACACAAAATGCTAGAGGAACTCAACAGGCCAGCCAACAAGTATGGAAAAGAGTAAACAGTTGACGTTTTGGGCTGAGACCCTTCATCAGGGCTGGAACGGAAGAAGAGAAGTTAGAGTAAGAAGGTTTTCACGTGCTTGTTAAGAGAAGCAGACTCGACAGCAACCCTTGTGGAACACCTCTAGTCACCGGCAGCCGAACAGAGAATGCTCCAAGAGACAGCAGGCACCACCGGGTGGTCCAAGTGCACCGACTTTCTCCGCAGAGCCTGGAAGAACAGGATGAGGCAAATGCAAGTTGGACTTGCAGAGAAAACACACAGGGCCCTGGGGAGTGTTGGTGTCAGAGTATATGGTTTTCTGAAAGTGGAGTCACTGGTAGGCAGGATGGGGAAGAAGCCTCTTAGCATGTTAGCCTCTATCAGTCAAGGTCCTGAGTGCAGAAACTGGAAGGTGGAGGTGTGGTTGTCCAGGATGAAGGTAAGGTTGCATCTGGAGTATTGTGTGCAGTTTCTGTTGCCCTGCTCTAGGAAAGATGTTATTGAACTGAAAGAAGTGCAGAGATTTACCTGGTTGTTGTGGAGACTTGAGGGGGTGAGTTTTGGAGAGAAGTTGGGCATTTGGGACTTTAGTCATAGTCATACTTTATTGATCCTGGGGAAAATTGGTTTTCGTTACAGTTGCATCATAAATAATTAAATAGTAATAATAAAACCATAAATAGTTAAATAGTAATATGTAAATTATGCCAGGAAATAAGTCCTGGACCAGCCTATTGGCTCAGGGTGTCTGACCCTCCAAGGGAGGAGTTGTAAAGTTTGATGGCCACAGGCAGGAATGACTTCCAATGATGCTCTGTGCTGCATCTCGGTGGAATGAGTCTCTGGCTGAATGTACTCCTGTGCCCACCCAGTACGTTATGTAGTGGATGGGAGACATTAACCAAGATGGCATGCAATTTAGACAGCATCCTTTTTTCAGACACCACCGTCAGAGAGTCCAGTTCCATCCCCACAACATCACTGGCCTTATGAATGAGTTTGTTGATTCCGTTGGTGTCTGCTACCCTCAGCCTGCTGCCCCAGCACACAACAGCAAACATGATCGCACTGGCCACCACAGACTCGTAGAACATCCTCAGCATCGTCCGGCAGATGTTAAAGGACCTCAGTCTCCTTAGGAAATAGAGACAGCTCTGACCCTTCTTGTAGACAGCCTCAGTGTTCTTTGACCAGTCCAGTTTATTGTCAATTGGGGAAAAGGAGACTGAGGGGAAAAGTCACTGGGGAAAAGGAGAGTGAGGGGTGATATTATAGAGGTGTATAAAATCATGAGGGGTGTAGATAGGGTGAATGTGCACAGTCTTTTTTTCCCTAGAGTTGGGGAATTAAAAGCTAAAAGGTGTAGGGTTAAGGTGAGAGGGGAGAGAGTTAATAGGAACCCGAAGGGCAGCTTTCTCACCCAGAGGGTGATATCTCCGTAGAACAAGTTGCCAGAGGAAGTGGTTGAGGCAGGTACATTAACAACAGGATCAAGGACAGCTTCTACCCGTTGTTAAAAGACTATTGAATGGTCCCCTTGTATGATAAGATGGCCTCTTGACCTCACCATCTACCTTGTTCTGATCTTATTGCCTGCCTGCACTGCACTCTGTCTGTAACTGCGACACTTTATTCTGCATCTGTTCTTGTTTTACTTTGTTCTACCTCAATGCACTGTGTAATGATCTGATCTGTTTATATGGCCTGCAATACAAAGATTTTCACTGTAAACGCTCAAGATTCTGCAGATGCTGGAAATCCCGAGCAGCATACACAAAATCCTGAAGGGTCTCATCAGGCCAGGCAGAATCTATGGACGGGAATAAACAGTCAACATTGCAGGTTGAGACCCTTCATCAGGACTGGAAATGAAGGGTTTTAGCCCAAAGTGTCAACTGTTTATTTCCCTCCGTAGATGCTGCTGACATGCTGAGCTCCTCCAGCGTTTTGTGTGTGTGTTTTCCATTGTACGTGTGACAATGACAAACCCATTTACCAATTTACTGCATGAGCATCAAGAGCAAACAGAGATGTCAGCTTTCATCCCCATCATAGCTTTCCCAGATTAACCAGACCTGAGAGAGAGTCTCAACTCATAACGTCGACTGTCTATTCCCCTCCATAGATGCTGACTTCCCCTGTGCTTGGGGTGTTCAAATTTCGAAGTAAGTATATGTCACCATACATTATGCCCCATACCACTCTGTTTGTTTAACATCCACAGACCCATCCACCTCTCTTTGGGACGAACTCAGTGACTGAGCCTCCGCGTCTTCAATTTTTTTCATATGCTGAGGCTTTATAAGGCGTTGGTCAGACCACATTTAGAGTACTGTGAGCAGTTTGGGGCCCCTTTTTTAAGAAGGGATGCTCTGGCATTGGGGAGAGTCCAAACGAGGTTTATAAGAATGATTCCGGGAATGAAAGGGTTAATGTATGAGGAATGTTTGATGGCTCTGACCCTGTACTTGTTGGAGTTTAGAAGAATGGGGGGAGGGACCTCATTGAAACTTTTCGAATATTGAAAGACTGAGATAGAGTGAATGAGGAGAGGATGTTTCCTATAGTGGGAGAGTCTAAGACCAGAGGGCACAGCCTCAGAATAGACAGATGTCCCTTTAGAACAGAGATGAGGAAGAATTTCTTGAGACAGGGAATGGTGAATCTGTGGGATTCCTTGCCACAGATGGTTGTGCAGGTCAAGCCACCGAGTATATTTAAAGTGGGTTGAGTAATCTAAGTGTCAAAGGTTATGGGAAGAAGGCAGGAGAATGGGGCTGAGCGGGATAATATATCTCTTTGGTGGGGCAGACCCGATGAGCCAAGTGGCCCAATTCTGCTCCTGTGCCTCATGGTCTTCAGAATCAAAGAATCACGGGATTCACCACCCTCGCCTGAACAAATCTTTCTTCACTTCAGTCCTGGGAGCACGCTCCCAGATTCCTCATCATTCCTGTATCCAGCCTGAGCCACCCTGTAAGGATTTTATGTGAATTTTGGTGAGCAACTTCAGCAGAGTGTTTGAAACACATCAAAACCACAGATCCCTCACATATCTGTACCAATGATCACCCAGACAGTATTTGTCTGAGAGAATCAGTATGGAACTGGGAAGTTAGAATAGGGAACTAACATTACAGGAAAAACACAAGCACAGACCTCCACTGATATCATCTGAAATTCAAATATGTTGGAATCAGAATCGGTTTTATTATCACTGGCACATGTCACAAAACTGGTACACCACAAGCTTGTGTATTGAGTCTCATACTCTACTCCCTCTTCACTTACGACTGTGTACCTGCAGTTAACACCAACACCATCGTCAAATTCGCAGACGACACAACAGTGATCGGGTTGATCTCCAGCAGAGACGAATCAGTGTACAGACTGGAGGTACAGAACTTAGTGAGCTGGTGCTCAGAGAACCTGTCACTTAATACAGCAAAGACTAAGGAGCTAATTATCAATTTTGGAAGGTCACGTGATGACAAGTACACTCCAGTCTACATTAACGGAGACATAGTGGAGAGAGTGTCCAGTCTCAGGTTTCTGGGAATACACATCTCAGAAGACCTTACATGGTCCACTAACACCTCTACAATAGTTAAGAAAGCACACCTCAGGACGCTGAAGAAAGCTGGTCCACCTGAACAGATGCTGGTGATCTTTTACCGCTGCACCATAGAGAGCATCTTAACACACTGCATCTCTGTGTGGTGTCTCAGTTGTACAGCAGCTGATAGGAAAGCACTTCAGCGGGTCGTCTCTAGCGCACAGAAGATCATCGAGACACAGCTCCCAGCCCTGGGGGACACCTACCGCTCTCGCTGCCTAAGGAAAGCTACAAGCATCTGTAAGGGCAATACACACCCATGCAATCCTCTGTTTGAACTTCTTCCATCTGGCAGACGTTATAAGATTTTCTATGCCCGCACTTCCAGACTGAAAAATAGCTTTTTCCCCAGAGCTATAATTGCTCTGAACCAATCGATCAAGCATCATCCATAAAATTTGTTATATTGCTACTTTAATATTAGTTTTATGGTGTCATGCATCTGAGTTTCGCTTTTGTACTGCTGGACATTGCTTGTACTGGCTGGTTACTTGATTTTATTTATTGTTTGATTATTGTTTTATAGCATTGAGTACGAGAGTTGCAAACTCATTTTCACTGTATTGCGACACAATTACTGCTTGGGGCGTAAGAGTTCAGAGTTCAGAGCTCAATTCTGCTTCCTCTAAGGAGTTTGTATGTTCTCCCTGAGACCGTGTGGGTTTCCTCCCACATTCGAAAGAGGTACGGTTGGCAGGTTAACTGGTTGTACATTGTCCTGTGATTAGGCGAGGGTTACATCGGAGGCTGCTGGGCAGTGCGGCTTGTTGGGCTGAATGTTGCTCATGGAATTGCGAGGTAAATAAATAGTGTTAGTTACAGGGCAAAATACGTGAGAAGTTAAATAGTGCAAAAATAGTGAGGAACACTGAGTGTGTGTCTTCAGGCTCCTGTACCTCCTCCTTGAGGGTAGCAATGAGAAGTGAGCATGTCCTGGGTGATGAGAGTCCTTCGTGACGGATGCCGTCTTTTTGAGACATCTTCTCTTGAAGATGTCCTCGATGCTGGGGAGGTTAGTGTCTATGGTGGAGCTGGCGGAGTTTACAACACTCCATAGCGTTTTCCAGTCCTGTTCAGTGGCCCCTCTGTACCAGTTGGTGATGCAACCAGTTAGAATGCTCTCTAGTACATCTGTGGAAATTTGCATGAGTTTTTAGGGAAATCCCAAGTCTTCTCATGTCCCGAATGAAATATTGCTGCTGTCGTGCCTTCTTTGTAATTGCATCAATATGTTGGGCCCAGGAAAGATCGTCAGAGATGTTGACATCTAGGAACTTTAAACTGCTCACACCTTCCACTGCTGGTTCCTCCATGAGTGTGTGTTCCCTTTTCTGAAGACCACAATCAATTCCTTAGTTTAATTGACATTGAGTGCACCGTGTCACCACTCAGCCAGCTGATCTATCACATTGCTGTATGCCGCCCCATCACCACCCGAGATTCTGCAAAGACTCTCCACTGCCAATGTACCCTCTGGAAGGCAGAGCACTGTCCCTAAGACATAGACTCGTCAGACTCACACCCGCCAGTTCATCAGCGCTGTCATTAGTGGATGTAACGAGCTTAGCCCAGGGCAGATGCTGTTGGGAGCAGAGGCGCAGACAAGGGAAAATAACAATGCAGGTGGCTGCGGAGAATGTGGACGCAGTCCAGTCTACCACAGAATCGGCCATTCTGTCTAACTTGCCACCTCAGAAAAGCAGATACCATAATCAAAGCCCCCACCCACCCCAGACACTCTCTCTTCTCCCCTCTCTCATCGGACAGAAGATACAAAAGCCTGAAATCACATAGCACCAGGCTTAAGGACAGCTTCTACCCCGCTGCTGTGTGCTAAAGGTGAATTCCTGACCTCCCAATCTGCATCATCATGGATCTTGCACCTGCTTGCCTGCCCGCACTGCACTCTCTCTGTAACTGTAACACTTTTATTCTGCATTCTGTACGTTTGTATGGAATGATCTGTCTGGGTGGCATGTACACTAAACACAGAACAACAGAGACCGGAACAGGCCCTTCGGCCCACAGTGTTGTACTGAACCAATTACAGAGAAAACAACCCACGTTTGTCCAACCTCTCGTTACAGCACATACCACAAAATACTGTGGAGACCAAGTCATTGGGTATATTTAAAAAGGAGGCGGATAGGATCTTGATTAGTCAGGGTGTTAAAGGTTACAAGGATGGGGTTGAGAGGGATCATAAATTAGCCATGATGGAACGGTAGAGCAAAGTCAAGAGGCCAAATGGCCCAATTCTGCTCCTGAGTCGTATGGACTAATGGCTCTCTAACCTCCTCTACGTAAACATCTTCTGGTAAATGTCTTCTAAAGTTTTTCACGATATCTCAGAGTCCATGTGTCAATAATAAACCAATCACCAATAACAAGGCAAAAATCAGCAAATGAATTCAAGTGGATTTGCATTAAAAGCAAAATCAGAAAATGCAGGAAACACTCAACCCTGTATATCTTCCCCCAGACGCTGACTGACCTGCTGACTATTCCTGGCACTTTCTGATTTTAATTTAGATTTCCATCATCTGCAGTTTATTTGATTTTCACTTTTTAAATTAGGATTGTGAAAATGCACTAAATTGTTCTGGTCTCCATGATAAAGATGTGCAGGAGAAGGTGCTGGAAAGATCTCCTGGGCTGGGAGCTGAGTTGTGGGATTGAATCTCCCAGGCCGGGTTTCGAATGTTCTGGTGACTGTGAACTTCAATTCAAATCTAATTCCTTGTTTTGGGACATTTAGGTTGTGGGAATTGTTACAGAGGTTCAGGTAACCCCGACCTGGAGACACACGAGATTCTGCGGATGCACAAATCCAGAGCAACACACACAAAATGCTGGAGGAAGGTCAGGCAACATCTACGAAGAGGAATAGTCACAATCCAGCTTCTGACACTCCCGCCCTCACCCTCCTCACCTGCCTATCTTACCCTCTCCACCTGGATCCACCAATCACCTGTGAGCTGTGTAGGCTGAATTGATCAGTTTAGTTGGCCATTTGGTGACTAATTTAATTGGTTTAGCGCAATATTGTGGGCTGAAGGACCTGTTCCTGTGCTGGTCTATGTTCTAAGCTCTTGCTCCTCCCTTTCCATCTCTCCTCTTTTTAGCCTTGAAATGTCAACTGTCCACTTCCCACCACCGCTGCTGCCAGTGAGTTTCTCCTGGATCTGTGTGTGTCCTCCTTCCCCATCTGGGTCTGGAGACCGGCCACGGATGTGGGTCATGGAGGGACTGGGAAGGAAGGGGGTGGAAGCCAAATTAAGAAGGTGGAAGGAGGAGAAGGAGGTCAAGCTGGTAGGTGATAGGTAAAGTCAGGTGGGTGGGGAGGGGGATCAAGTGAGAAGTGGGGGGGGTGAAAATTGGAAAAATAAAGGGCTGAGGAAGAAGGAATCTGATTGGAGATGAGAGTGGACCGTGGGAGAAAGGGAAGGAGGAGAGGCACTGGGGAAAGTGTTGGGCAGGTGAGAAGAACAGAAAGAGGTAAGGGAAGGCCAAAGCAGGGAATTGAAGAAGAGGTAAGGGGGAGTGGAGAGAAATGACCGAAAGTTGGAGGAATTGATGTTTATACCATCAGGTTGGAGGCACCCCAGCTGGAATATGAGGTGTTGCTCCTCCAATGTGAGAGTGGCCTGGTTGTGGCAGAAGAGAAGGTCAAGGACCGACATGTCAGAGTGGGAATTGGGGGGAGGTGGAATTAAAGTGGTTGGCCACCAGGAAATCTCGGCAGGAAGGGTTATATTGATCTTTGAGCCTTATGGCATACTGTTGTATGTCTAATGTTCTGCTCTACTTAAAAAGACATGGGCCAACACAGGCAAATGGCTCTAACACAGGGAGGCAGCTTGGTCACCTTCCCCCTTCTCTTCCAGTCACGATGAGGGGTCTCGGCTGTTTATTCCTCTCTATAAATGCTGCCCAACCTGCTGAGTTCCTCCAGCACTTTGTGTGTTTTGCTCTGGATTTCCAGCATCAGCAGAATCTCGTGTGTTTATTATTACACAAGGATTATTTATTACTCTGTTCATTGATTGATTGATCATTGTAGCTTATAGTTTTTTTATTGTTATGCATATTCCTGTACTACTGCCACAAAGGAAAAAAATTTACAACTTGTATCAGGACAATAAATCTGATAATGATGACTATAATGGTATTTACTGATAAGCCTGTCGCTCTCAGATCGGGAACTGTTAGCGGAATGCTGTTACAGTGCCAGGGGTCTGGGTTCAATTCTTGCCGTCCTTCCTGTGAATGCTTGGGTTTCCTTCGGGTGCTCCGGTTTCCTCCTGCAGTCCAAAGACATACTGGTTAGTAAGTTAATGGGTCATTGTAAATTGTCCCCTGATTAGACGAGGGTTAATGGATGGGTGGTATCGCTGGGCAGCGTGCCTCATTGGGTTAGAAGGGCCTGTTCCGTGCTGAATCTCAAACTAGATAATTGTGCGGCCAGGGCTCGTTGGGCCAAAAGGGTCTGTTAACGTGCCATACCTCCAAAGAAAATACATTTTCAAATAAATAAAGTCTACCGGAAGACTTTGCAACTTAAAAGGAAAACTGGTGGCTCGATCCTTTGAAAAACTGAAGGGATGACGCTGGACCGGGATGAGACTGGGGAGTGAAAATAATTTCATGTGGAATTAAAACTCCAAACAACAATACTGGAGAGTGAAGTGCACTACAGAAACTCCTGGGGTCCGACGCCTGTCTCCTGCCCTGGGCGGTACTCACCCCACACTCAGAAACGCAGCAGGCCTTCCTGAAGTTGCAACATCTCAGCAGATGCGCACATTCCCTCAGAGAGACAGGCTCATCTGTGAACATCACAGCAGAGCAGACAGGTCAGGCACAAAGTGTGGCAACGCTGCTGCTCGCAATGTGGTCAGGACTGCTGAGGTAATCTGGGAGGCGAAGGAGAAGTGAGGCTAAGAAACGGGAATTGAAATTGTGACTATTTTTGTATGACACTTATCTAGGTGCTGGTTTATTTGTGAAGACCCAAAGCACTTTCAGACAGCTCTTGGGCAACTGGGAAAATGGGCTGAAAATGGCAGATGGAATTAAATGCAAGCAAGTGTGAGATGTTGCACTTTGAGAGGACGAATCAGGATAGGACTTTGTCAGCAGTAGGGCACTGAGGGGTGTGGTAGATCAAAGACGTCTGGGAATACAGATCCGTAATTCCTTGAAAGTGTCATCACAGACAAGTATAGTCAAAAAGCAACTCTATGACACTCGGCCTTTGACTCATCTCATCTCAATTTCCCTCTGATACGTAGCGACTGGATTGCTGCAAGTCTGCATGTATATAAGCAAACGGGCATGGTGAGGGAGGGTCTCACTGTGGGAGTGGTGGTACTGAGGGAGGGTCACACTGTGGGAGGGGTGGTACTGAGAGAGGGTCACACTGTTGGAGGGGTGGTACTGAGAGAGGGTCACACTATGGGAGGGGTGGTACTGAGACAGGGTCACACTGTGGGAGGGGTGGTACTGAGAGAGGGTCACACTGTGGGAGGGGTGGTACTGAGGGAGGGTCACACTGTGGGAGGGGTGGTACTGAGGGAGGGTCACACTGTGGGAGGGGTGGTACTGAGACAGGGTCACACTGTGGGAGGGGTGGTACTGAGGGAGAGTCCCACTGTGGGAGGGGTGATACTGAAAGAGGGTCACACTATGGGAGGGGTAGTACTAAGGGAGTGTCACACTGTGGGAGGGGTGGTACTGAGGGAGAGTCACACTGTGGGAGGGGTGGTACTGAGGGAGGGTCACACTGTGGGAGGGGTGGTACTGAGGGAGGGTCACACTGTGGGAGGGGTGGTACTGAGAGAGGGTCACACTGTGGGAGGGGTGGTACTGAGACAGGGTCACACTGTGGGAGGGGTGGTACTGAGGGAGGGTCACACTGAGGGAGGGGTGGTACTGAGGGAGAGTCACACTGTGGGAGGGGTGGTACTGAGGGAGGGTCACACTGTGGGAGGGGTGGTACTGAGAGAGGGTCACACTGTGGGGGGGTGGTACTGAGGGAGGGTCACACTGTGGGAGGGGTGGTACTGAGGGAGGGTCACTGTTGGAGGGGTGGTACTGAGAGAGGGTCACACTATGGGAGGGGTGGTACTGAAGGAGGGTCGCACTATGGGAGGGGTGGTACTGAGAGAGGGTCACACTGTGGGGGGGGTGGTACTGAGGGAGGGTCACACTGTGGGAGGGGTGGTACTGAGACAGGGTCACACTGTGGGAGGGGTGGTACTGAGGGAGAGTCCCACTGTGGGAGGGGTGATACTGAAAGAGGGTCACACTATGGGAGGGGTAGTACTAAGGGAGTGTCACACTGTGGGAGGGGTGGTACTGAGGGAGAGTCACACTGTGGGAGGGGTGGTACTGAGGGAGGGTCACACTGTGGGAGGGGTGGTACTGAGGGAGGGTCACACTGTGGGAGGGGTGGTACTGAGAGAGGGTCACACTGTGGGAGGGGTGGTACTGAGGGAGGGTCACACTGTGGGAGGGGTGGTACTGAGGGAGAGTCACACTGTGGGAGGGGTGGTACTGAGGGAGGGTCACACTGTGGGAGGGGTGGTACTGAGGGAGGGTCACACTGTGGGAGGGGTGGTACTGAGAGAGGGTCACACTGTGGGAGGGGTGGTACTGAGGGAGGGTCACACTGTGGGAGGGGTGGTACTGAGACAGGGTCACACTGTGGGAGGGGTGGTACTGAGGGAGGGTCACACTGAGGGAGGGGTGGTACTGAGGGAGAGTCACACTGTGGGAGGGGTGGTACTGAGGGAGGGTCACACTGTGGGAGGGGTGGTACTGAGAGAGGGTCACACTGTGGGGGGGTGGTACTGAGGGAGGGTCACACTGTGGGAGGGGTGGTACTGAGGGAGGGTCACTGTTGGAGGGGTGGTACTGAGAGAGCGTCACACTATGGGAGGGGTGGTACTGAAGGAGGGTCGCACTATGGGAGGGGTGGTACTGAGAGAGGGTCACACTGTGGGGGGGTGGTACTGAGGGAGGGTCACACTGTGGGAGGGGTGGTACTGAGGGAGGGTCACACCGAGGGAGTGTCACACTGTGGGAGGGGTGGTACTGAGGGAGAGTCACACTGTGGGAGGGGTGGTACTGAGGGAGGGTCACACTGTGGGGGGGTCACACTGTGGGAGTGGCGATACTGAGGGAGGGTCACACTGTGGGAGGGGTGGTACTGAGGGAGGGTCACACTGAGGGAGGGGTGGTACTGAGGGAGGGTCATACAGATGTGCAGTACAGAGCATCCTAACAAGTTGCACCACTGCTCGATATGGAAACTGTCCTGTTGTGGGCAGGAAGACTCCACAACAGGTAGTCAGAACTGCCCAGTGCACCACCAGCACCCGCCTCGCCACCATCAAGCATATGTCTAAAGAAAAGGGCTAATAACATCATGAAGGAACCCATCCACCCTGCTCATGAACTGTTTGTCCCACTCCCATCAAAAGCACCCACACCAGGACCACCAGACTCAAAACCAGTGACTTTCCCCAAGCAGTGAGGCTGATCAACACCTCCACCCGTTGATCAACACCTCCACCCACTGACCCACCCCTCCACACCCCCAACCACCACGACTTTATCATTTCCTGTCAGTCACCTTGTGTACAGACACTCCTGTGCCTAGTGTCACTTTATGGACATACAATCAATCTATGTATATAAGCTATCTTATGTATTTCTATTTATTGTGTCTTTTTAAATATTGCGTTCTTTATCTTTTGTGGGTTTTTGAGCTGTATCAGATGCAGAGTAACAATTCGTTCACTCGCCTTTACCCTGGGGCACTGGGAATGACATTAAACAGTCTGGAATCTGAAATGTTGAAAAGGTAAATAACGGAGGAGCTCACAGGCTGAGCAAATCAGCTTTGTTGGGCTAATTCAACAAGGCGCTCTTCCAGATCAACGTGCTGAGGGATCAGCAGGGAAAGGTATTCCAGATCTGATTTTGTCCAGTGAGAACGTGTTGTTGTCAAAAACACAAGAGATTCTGCAAATTGAGGAAATCCAGAGCCACACACACAAAATGCTGGAGGAACTCAGCAGGTCAGGCAGCATCTATGGAGAGGAATAAACAGTCAGCGTTTCAGGCCGAGACCATTCTTCAGACCTAGAAAGACGAGGATGGGGCAGAAGCCAGAATAGGTGGTAATAGGTGAGACCAGGTGAGGGGGAAGGTGGGTGGGTGGGGAGGAGGGATGAAGTGAGACACTGGGAGGTGACAGGTGAGACCAGGTGAGGGGGAAGGTGGGTGGGTGGGGGAGGTGGATGAAGTGAGACACTGGGAGGTGATAGGTGAGACCAGGTGAGGGGGAAGGTGGGTGGGGAGAGGGGGGTATGAAGTGAGACACTGGGAGGTGATAGGTGAGACCAGGTGAGGGGGTAGGTGGGTGGGTGGGTGAGGGGGATGAAGTGAGACACTGGGAGGTGACAGGTGAGACCAGGTGAGGGGGAAGGTGGATGGGTGGGGAGGGGGATGAAGTGAGACACTGGGAGGTGACAGGTGAGACCAGGTGAGGGGGAAGGTGGGTGGGTGGGGGAGGGGGGATGAAGTGAGACACTGGGAGGTGATAGGTGAGACCAGGTGAGGGGGAAGGTGGGTGGGGAGAGGGGGGGATGAAGTGAGACACTGGGAGGTGATAGGTGAGACCAGGTGAAGGGAAAGGTGGGTGGGTGGGGAGAGGGGGATGAAGTGAGACACTGGGAGGTGACAGGTGAGACCAGGTGAGGGGGAAGGTGGATGGGTGGGGAGGGGGATGAAGGGAGACACTGGGAGGTGATAGGTGAGACCAGGTGAGGGGGAAGGTGGGTGGCTGGGGAGGGGGGATGAAGGGAGACACTGGGAGGTGACAGGTGAGACCAGGTGAGGGGGAAGGTGGATGGGTGGGGAGGGGGATGAAGGGAGACACTGGGAGGTGATAGATGAGACCAGGTGAGGGGGAAGGTGGGTGGCTGGGGAGGGGGATGAAGTGAGACACTGGGAGGTGATAGGTGAGACCAGGTGAAGGGAAAGGTGGGTGGGTGGGGAGAGGGGGATGAAGTGAGACACTGGGAGGTGACAGATGAGACCAGGTGAGGGGGAAGGTGGATGGGTGGGGAGGGGGATGAAGTGAGACACTGGGAGGTGACAGATGAGACCAGGTGAGGGGGAAGGTGGATGGGTGGGGAGGGGGATGAAGTGAGACACTGGGAGGTGACAGGTGAGACCAGGTGAGGGGGAAGGTGGGTGGGTGGGGAGGGGGATGAAGTGAGACACTGGGAGGTGACAGGTGAGACCAGGTGAGGGGGAAGGTGGGTGGCTGGGGAGGGGGATGAAGTGAGACACTGGGAGGTGATAGGTGAAAGGAGGAATCTGATAGGAGAGGGAGTGGACCATGGGAGAAAGGGAATGAGAAGTGTAACCAGAGGGAAGTGAAGGGCAGGTCAGAGGGGAAGGGGGTAAGTGGAAAACCAGAATGGGGAATGGAAAAAAGGGCAGGAGGAAGGAAGTACAACAAGTTAGAGAAATCGATGTTCAGGCCATGAGGCTGAAGGCTACCCAGACAGAATATGAGGTGTGTCAAGACGTCTTTGGGGAAGAGTGATCATAAAATAAGAGGATCTGACAATGACTTTGAAAAAGTAATGATTCAAAGTGAAACAATGGAATGAAATTTAAACAGTGAGGGAGACACATCGGACTGCAGGCTCTGGGGTCAGGCACAACACAGAAAGCTGGAGACACTCAGCAGGTCAGGCAGCACAAACAGTCAATGTTTGTGGGAGAAACCCTTCATCTGGAATGGACAGCAAAGGCTGGAGAGGTGGCTGAGGCAGACTGAAGAACACACAGAAATAACTGCAAGAGAAATAGACTTGTGAACCGACCACTTGTATGATAATTACGTAACAACTCAGTGCAGATCGATAAAGTGGTTAAAAGGTGTATGGTGTGATCATTAGTCAGGGACTGAGTTCCAGAGCCGTGAGGGAACGTTGCAGCTCTATAAAACCCCGATAAGACAACATGTGGAATAATGTGTTCACTTCTGCTCACCTCGTTATAGAAAGCTTTCAAGAGCATGCAGAGGTGATTTGGCACGATGCTGCCTGCTTTAGAGGGCATGTCTCATGACGATAGTTTGAGCAAACTAGGGCTTTTCTCTTTGGAGCGAAGGAGAGTGAGAGGGGGCTTGATTGAGGTGTACAAGATGATGGGAGGCACAGAGTTCTTGTTCCCAGGGCGGAAGTGGCGACAGAAGGGACCACAGCTTTAAGGTCAAACAAGAGAAAATCGGCAGTTGCTATGCTGAAGAAACTCAGGCGATGTACAGTCCACGGAGAGTACAGCTGGTATTTCAGGCCAAGACCATTCGGAGTCCTGCCGAAGAGTTTCGGCCCAAAACGTCAACTGTACTCTTTTCCAGAGATGCTGCCTGGCCTGACGGTTTCCTGCAGCATTGTGTCTGTATAACTTTAAGGTGACTGGGGCAAAGTATGAGGGATATCAGAGACAGGTTGCCCTTCTCAATAACCTGCGTTCCAAAAGCAATCATTCCCTATAATTCACTGATGGGAACATTTAAAGAAACAGGCCCTTCAGCCCATCTAGACTGTGCCAAACTATTTCAATTAATAAACAATTATTCTGAATACCCCAGAAGTCTCCTCAAGCAAGGGCATATTGGCAGAATAGCAAAATGAAAAAGTTGCTATAAATTTGCTAGGGGTGTCGAGACCCCTCACTGTCCACAGGAGACAGAGGTGTGGGTGTCGAGACCCCTCACTGTCCACAGGAGACAGAGGTTTGGGTTTTACAGACCCTTGTCTGTCCACAGGGGACAGAGGTGTGAGTTTGAAGCCAGATATCGGGACCTGACAAATCAAATATGAGGAAACCTGCAGATGCTGGAAATTCAAGCACCACACACAAAAATTGCTGGTGAACACAGCAGGCCAGGCAGCATCTATAGGAAGGGGCACAGTCGACGTTTCGGGCCGAAACCCTTCATTAGGACTCTTGTGTCCTGACGAAGGCTCTCGGCCCGAAATGTCGACTGTACCTCTTCCTATAGATGCTGCCTGGCCTGCTGTGTTCACCAGCAATTTTTGTGTGTTTCAAGATAAACCTGCTGTCTTTCTCAAAGGCATAAAGTCAAACTGAAGTTTATTTGATAATTTTTGGAGATGCAGCACAAAACAGACCGTTCCAGCTTTTCGCCCAGCACCCATGACAACCTCCAATTTAACCCTAACCTAACTAGAAGACAATTTACAATGACAAATTAACCTGTTAACTGGTACACCTTTGGACTGTGGGAGGAAACCCACGTCCATGGGGAGGAACATAGAAACTAACTCCTTACAGAGGAAACCAGGATTAAACTCCAACCTGCGACACGCTAATCTGTAGTAGTGTTGTGCTAACTTCCACAGAATATTGCACAGGTGTAATGAAAAACTTACTTGTAACAGCATCACTGGCTCGCAGAGCGTCAGATAAACAACAGTCACTGGAAAAAATATAAATCAGAGATAAATAATATGCAAAATTAAGCATGATAGAACATAATCAGAACAAAAAGATGCAGAGTGTTCCCAGTGTTGCTTTACTGAAGCTTGTACCAGTTGGTTCAAAAGCGAGGTGGTTGAGGGGAAGTAGCTGTTTCTGAACCTGGTGGTCTAGGGCTTTGTTTTCTGTACCTTCTCCTGAGAGGAGCCAGTAGGAGATGAGCTGGCCTGGATGATGGTGATCAATGCTGCCTTCTTGATGCAGCACCTCCTGTAGACACTACTAATGGTGGGGAGTTATGTGCCTGTGATATATTGGCATGACTCCATCTCTCTCTGGATCTTCTTCTGTTCCTGTGCATTCGGACTGCCGTACCAGACCATGATGTAACCGTGCATTCAGTGCCACGGTGAAGAATTGTGTGAAACGTTGACAGAGTTTCAGAGCCTTTGCTTGGGGAAAAGAACGTTCTCTCCACAATCTTTCAGCCACTTCTTGTCCAATTCCAGAGTTCCATCTTTCAGTCGAACCCAAGCATCAGTTGCGTCTGAGAGGGGAACCGTTCGTGGCGACATGCACTGGCCTCAGTGACAGCCTCAGGATGATTGTGAATTGGGTAACTCCGCAGGGAAAGGTCAGTTTGAAATTTATTCTCCCTTTTTATCGAGTCAGATTTGTTTTGTTCCAGTAGAGCAGTAGGAGGGAGACCCACACCAGCGCTGGGAGCCTCCTCCCACCTGCCTGGGATAACGTGGGACCTAGTCATTGGCCAACTCGCTCACCTCACTGGGGTGGGCTTTTACGAGAGTCCCTCTCATGGAAGCTCAGCCAGAACCCTCCATCATAAGACCAGGAGATACTGGAGTAGAATTCAGCCATTCGGTCCATCATGTCTACTCCACTATTCCACCATGGCTGAATTTTTTTTTCAATCTTGTTTTCCGACATTCTCCTAGTAACCATTAACCTCTTACTAGTCAAGAACTCATCAAGCTCTGCCTTAAACGCACCCAATGACCTGACCTCCACAGCCTTCTCAATGAATTCCACAGAGTCACCGCCCTCTGTCTAAAGAATTCCTCCTCATCTCTGTTCTAAAGTGATGTCCTTGTATCCTGAGGCTGTGCCCTCTGGTGTCAGTCTCCCCCACTACTGGAAACATCGTCTCCATGTCTGATCTCTCCAAGCCGTCCAGTAAACAGAAGGTGCAAATCCAGGGGGATTCTCTTTCCCCCCACCCCATCTCTGTAAGCCCTGGTGGCTGAGTAACAATTCCAGATCTGTGCCTCTTGTCCAGCTGCAGATCATGATCAACCTGTGGGTTTAATCAGAGGTTCGATCTTCTACATCCTTTCACTGAGCTGGGGAACGCTGTCTCCCAGACTCAGCATCCTCTGCTCCTCCACCTCCCCTCCTTAACAGCAGACTTCAGGTCACATCTCCACCTGTCTCTTCCTGTACTGTACTTCTGTTCTGAAACAGGTGAAATTCAATGAGAAATAGAGAGAGAAAAATGGGAGGGTCAGTGAGGAGGGGAGTGTCCATGAGCTCTGGGAGAGTCAGTGAGGAGGGGAGTGTCTGTGAACTGTGGGAGGGTCAGTGGGTGGGGAGAGTCAGTGATGGGGAGAGTGTCCGTGGGAGGGGATTCAGTGATGGGGAGGGTGTCTGTGAGCTGTGGGAGGGGATTCAGTGGGTGGGGAGAGTTAGTGATTGGGAGAGTGTCTGTGACTGTGGGTGGGGATTCAGTGGGTGGGGAGTCAGTGATGGGGAGAGTGTCTGTGAGCTGTGGGAGGGGATTCAGTGATGGGGAGAGTGTCCGTGGGAGGGGATTCAGTGGGTGGGGGTATCAGTACTGTCGGTGATGGGGAGAGTGTCTGTGGACAGTGGGAGGGGATTCAGTGGGCAGGGAGAGTCAGTGATGGGGACAGTGTCTATAGGCTGTGGGTGGGGATTCAGTGGGTGGGGAGTCAGTGATGGGGAGAGTGTCTGTGAGCTGTGGGAGGGGATTCAGTGATGGGGAGAGTGTCCGTGGGAGGGGATTCAGTGGGTCGGGGTATCAGTACTGTCGGTGATGGGGAGAGTGTCTGTGGACAGTGGGAGGGGATTCAGTGGGCAGGGAGAGTCAGTGATGGGGACAGTGTCTATAGGCTGTGGGTGGGGATTCAGTGGGTGGGGAGTCAGTGATGGGGAGAGTGTCTGTGAGCTGTGGGAGGGGATTCAGTGATGGGGAGAGTGTCCGTGGGAGGGGATTCAGTGGGTCGGGGTATCAGTAGTGTCGGTGATGGGGAGAGTATCTGTGGACAGTGGGAGGGGATTCAGTGGGCAGGGAGAGTCAGTGATGGGGACAGTGTCTATAGGCTGTGGATGGGGATTCAGTGGGTGGGAAGTCAGTAATGGGGAGAGTGTCTGTGGACTGTGGGAGGGGATTTAGTGATGGGGGAGAGTGTCTGTGGGCTGTGGGAGGGGATTCAGTGGGTGGGGAGAGTGTCTGTGGGATGGGAAAGGGTTGTGACTCTTGGACCGAACGCTCTGGACTTCCCTCCTGTTTGGACAGATGCAGAGATCCATTTGTAACTGCATTTTCCCTCACCAGGTTCTCGAATTGAAAGAACGTCGGGAATATGGGGATAAATTCAGTCTAACCTCAGAGCTACGCATTCTGAATGTGAGCCAGAACGATACTGGGATCTACACCTGCCTGCTGACGGGGGAAGAGTCTGGGGAAACTGTGGAGCTGCAGTCCATCTCTTCTCTGCATGTTATTGGTAAGGATGTCCCTGACTGACTGTGCATGGAGAGGCCACTGGCCCAGATCGGGAAAATGTTACAAACTCAGTCAGCTCAATCACTGACAACGGCCTCCACAGCATCGAGGACATCTTCAAAAGTGATGTCTCAGAAAGGTGGCATCCATCGTCACGGACCCCCATCACCCAGGACATGTCCTCTTCTCACTGTTACCAGCAAAGCAATGGTCCAGGAGCCAGGAGACACTCACTCAATGATTCAGGAACAGCCTCTTCCCCTCTGCCATCAGATTTCTGAATAAATAATGAACCCACGAACACTACCTCACTACCTCACTATTTTCCCTCTCTTTTTGTACTACTAATTTAATTTAAGTTTTTATATATGCTTATTGTAATTTATAGCTTTATATGCATTCCAACGTACTGCACCACAAAGCAACAAATTTCGTGGCACAAGCTGGTGATATGAAACCTGGTTCTGATTGTGATTTGTGAACCCTGACCGCCTCTGTGCCTGAGGGTGGGGAGATGGCGAGATCAGCCCCCTCACTCCAGGTGTGAGTGTCCAAAGGCAGGGTCAGCAGGAGTGAATCTCTTGTGCTGGGGGGGGGATGGGGGACAACCTGGGGCTGCGTTCCTTTGCTGATAAACCGTTGGCAGAGTGAAGGATCGCCAGGGCTGAGGAGGGGAATAGTGAAGGGCGAATGTCTTCACTCAGAGGGTGCTGGAATGCGGGTTTGCTGTTGATATTTATTTATTTATAGATACAGTACAGCGCGGAACGAGCAACCCACCAGTTTAACCCTAGCTGAATCACAGGACCGGCTGGTCTGTTTACTGTGGCAGGAAGCCGGATACTATCATACTGTGAGACGCATGCTCTCACAGGATGGTCGTACCGACTGCATAGGGACTGCACTCCCCACTCCAGCGCCCTGGGCTGAAATGGGGTCGTGCTGACGGTACGCCTCTGTGAGAAGTTTGGGTCGGTACATGGATGGGAGGGTGTATGGAGGATTATGGTCCTGGTGCAGGTTGATGGGGCTAGGCAGAACAATAGTTTAGCATGGACTAGATGGGCCAAAAGGCCTGTTTTGGTGCTGTAGTGCTCTGTGTCTTGATGAAGAAGCTCCCTCTCATATTCTTAAATGTTTCACCTTTAACCCATGACTTCTAGTTCCCTTCTCACTCATCTTCAGTGGAAAAAGCCTGCTTGCATTTACCCTGTCTATACCCCTCATAATTTTGTATACCTCTCTCAAATCTCTTTTGTGCCGGGGGATGATATCATAACCTATTCAACCTTTCCTTATAACACAGGGAAAAAAAGATTAAATTCAGATCCAGGGCACCCATGGGTTCCTGCTGATGTGCCCCATAAATGACACCCTCAAGCAACTCCAGAAGACTGGCCACAAAACCTTTACTTCAGAATCAGAATCAGGTCGATTATCACTGACATATGTTGCAAAACGTGTTGCTTTGTGACGGCAATACAGAGCAAGATATAAAATATTTCTATAAGTTACAAATTAAAAAGTGCAGAAAAGGAATAAACAGGTAGTCAGCATGGACCACTCAGAAATATGAAGGCAGAGGAAACAAGGTTGTTCTTAAAATTCTTCAGGCTCCTGTACCTCCTGATGGTGGTAATGAGAAGAGAGCATCTTCTGGATGGTGAAGATCCTTCGTGATGGATCCTGGAAGCTGAGAGGCCAGCGCCCACGATGGAACCGGCTGGGTTTACGGCCTCCTGCAGCTGTTTCTGGTCCTGTGCAGCGGCCCCTCCATTCCAGACGGTGATGCAACCAGTTCGAATGCTCTCCACGGTACATCTGTAGAAATTTGCTAGAGTCTTTCTTGACTTACCCAATCTCCTCAAACTCCTAATGAACTGTAGCCACTGTGCCTCCTTTGTGACTGCGTCAGTGTGTAGGGCCCAGGAGAGATTCTCAGAGAGGCCGACGTCCAGGAACTTGAAGCTGTTCAGCCTTTCCATCACTGACCCCTCGATGCCGACATCTCTCCTTCAGGTGTTTCGTTGTTACAACCTTCACGCAGCATTCCAGCATCTTGGCAAATATATAGAGCACAGAACATCGACCAGTACCGCACAGGAACAGGCCCTTCAGCCCACAGTGTTGTACTGAACCAATTAAATTAGCAACCAAATGGCCACCTAAACTAATCTCTCATTCTTACACAATGTCCATATCCTTCCATTGTCCTCACATTTGTGAGCCCATCTAAACACCTCTTAAAAGTCTCCAGTGTATCTGCCTCTACCACCACCCCAGGCAGCCAAGTTTGTCCAACCTCTCATTATAGCACATGCCCTCAAAAGTGGGCAGCATCCTGGCGAATCTCTTCTGCACCCTCTCTAAAGCCTTGACATCCTGGAACGGGCCTAGCCAGAGTTTTATAAAGCTGCAACAAAGGAGAATGAGAGATTTGATCGAGGTCTCAAGATTGTGAGGGGTATTGATAGGGTAAATGCAAGCAGGCTTTTTCCACTGAGGTTGGGTGAGACTACAACTAGAGGCCATGGGTCAAGGGTGAAGGGTGAAACGTCTTCACTCAGAGGGTTGTGAGAGTGTGGAATGAGCTGCCAGCACAAGTTGTGGATGCAGGTTCGATTTCCGTTTTTAAGAGAAGTTTGGATAGGTACATGGTCTCGGTGCAGGTCGATGGGAGTAGGCAGTTTAAATGGTTTGGCATGGACTAGATGGGCAGAAGGGCCTGTTTTGTGCTGTATTTTTCTATGAGATAATTTCCTGACTTTTGAACGCAGTGCCTCGATTAATAAAGGCAAGCATGCCATAAGCCTTCTTCATCGTCCAATAAATAGTCCAATGTTCCCAGATTCTCCTCTCTGTCCTTTCTAAAATAGGGCTCACATATTCCTTCAGGGCCCTGTACCATCCTAAGTCTACAGAGGCCGAAATCTGCTTACTCTAAGGTGGCTGTTTTTGAGTAGGTGGGATTCATCATTCTTCTGAGGCTCAACTTCTGTAATATTGCATATTTTTACCCACGGAGTTCCTCATTCTCACGACGCACTTGGTTCCTTACTGTTTCCGGGAGCCCTTTATGTTTCATCTTCTGCGAAGACGCTCTCAAGTATTTGTGAACTGCAACCATTTCCTTATGGGGACGTGAAAAATGGAAACAGAAAAGGCTATTCAATCCCACAGAATCAGGCTTGTTAATACTGACATAATCCATCAGGCCATTCAGCCCATCGAGTCTGCTCTGCCATTCCATCATGTCTGATTTATTATTCCTACAACTCTATTCTCCTGAATAGAGAACCTCTGCTTTAAATATACCCAATGACTTGGCCTCCACAGCCATGAATTCCACAGATTCACCACCCATGCTGTACTAAATGGACATCCCTCTGTTCTGATGCTGTGTCCTCTGGTCCTAGACTCCCTCACTATAGGAAACATCCTCTCCACATCCACTCTATCTGTGCCTTCTAGTCCTAGACTCTCTCACTATAGGAAACATCCTCTCCACATCCACTCTATCTGTGCCTTCTAGTCCTAGACTCTCTCACTATAGGAAACATCCTCTCCACATCCACTCTATCTGTGCCCTCTGGTCCTAGACTCTCCCACTACAGGAAACATCCTCTCCACATCCACTCTATCTGTGTCTCCACATCCACTCTGTTGAAGCCTTTCAATATTTGATAGGTTTTAATGAGATCCCCCTCTCATTCTCCTAAATTCCAGTGAGTACAGGCACAGAGCCATCAAACACTCCTCATATGTTAACCCTTTCATATCCAGAATCATTCTCGTGGACCTCCTCTGGACCCTCTCCAATGCCAGCACATCTTTTCTTCAATATGAAGCTCAAAACCGCTCACAATAGTGGTGACTGGAGAAATCATTCTCTCTTCATTCCTGTAGAGATTCCCTCCAGGAAGCCCAGGTTCCATTTTTTCCACCAGGAAGTCCAAATTGCAACCACTCGTTGGTTCTGCCCACATTATTGACATCCTGAGAACACGGGCCGGTGGTTGGGACAGGAGGGATGGAGACGGATCTTCAGCCGGCTGTGAGTGGTACACGTGCGCTTGCTGTCTCTACCGAGCCGCTACAGTCAGCGTCTGGGGTGCAGGCAGGTAAGGCAGTGAGCGCTGAGCAGTGATCCCTCTTCACCGCTGTGGTTGGCTCCAGTGTTGTGTCACTTTTGTCTGGATCCTCCCCCTTAACCTTTGCCACCGTGGATGAGCCTATGAGGATCTAAGGCAAAACTGCACTGTTGGGATTTCAGGCATTCACAAGCCTCTTCACCATGACAAAGCGATGATTGTTGGAGAAGAATATGGAAAATGGAACAGTACAGCACCGTGCAGGTCCTTCACCCACGATGTTCAGCTCTGACTTAGAGACAGTTCAGGCTCCTAACAGCTCGCAGGAACACGACACACGAGGGGACAGCGGTGGGAAGGGCGAGCAGCTTCAAGTTCCTTGGTGTCAACATCTCTGAGGGTTTGTCCTGGGCCCAGGATGCAATCATGAGTAAGACGTGACATTGGCTATATTTTATATGTCACCAAAGACACTAGCAAATTTCTACAGATGGACCGTGGAGAGCATTCTAACTGTCTACATCACCGTCTGGTGCGGAGGGGCCACTGCACGGGATCAGAAAAGGCTGCAGAAAGTCGTAAACTCAGCCAGCCCCATCATGGACACCAACATCAGGGACATCTTCAAAAGGCGATGCTTCCTGAAGGCAACATCCATCATGGAGAATCCCACCGCCCTCTCCTCACTGCTACCATCAGGGGGAAGGTACAGAACTCAACATTCCCTCCACCATCAGACAATGACCATTTTGCTCTTCTTTTAACTGTTTATTTTTATTATAATTTATCGTACTTGTTTACGTATTGCATTGTATTGCTGCCATAAAACAACAAACATCACAGCAGATGTTTGTGATAATAAACGGGACTGTGGTTCTAATCAGGAGCAGCTCCCTGCTGTAACCCAAGCCCTGCCTGCTGCCTTCCCACATTTCCCCTGCAATATCCATGGCAGGTTTTCCATCTTTCCTGTGGGCGCAGTCAAACCTCGCCCATCCCAGTGGCCCTGCTCCGGTGTGTAGCCCATTCACTGGGGCTCTGGCGAGACCGACAGCGGGGGAGGCCCCGGTTGTAGGGCAGAACAGGCCCTCAAGCCGTGGGGTTGCCTGTGGCCGCTGCACAGGTGAGAGACGCTGGAGGTGGTGGGGCACGCTGGGTTGGGTTGGGGACTGGCCTCTCCCAAGTGAAAGACAAGCTGGACTGTTTTTGTCTCCAGTTACACGAGCACCTGGTGAGCAGACTGCCGTGAGCTTGTTCTTGTTGTCACCCACGCACCATTATGCCACAGGACATGACAGTCAGGGCCGGGATATTAGATTATGAGGATACTAGTCCTCTTTTATTGTCATTTAGTAATGCATGCATTAAGAAATGATACAATGTTCCTCCAGAATGATATCACAGAAACACAAGACAAACTAAGACTAAAAAAACTGACAAAAACCACGTAATTATAACATATAGTTACAACAGTGCAAAGCAATACCATAATTTGATAAAGAACAGACCATGGGCATGGTAAAAAAAAGTCTCAAAGTCTCTCGAAAGTCCCAACATCTCACGCAGACGGTTGAAGGGAGAAGCTCTCCTTGTCATGAGCCTCCAGCGCCTCAAACTTGCCGATGCAGCACCCCGGAAGCATCCGACCACAGCCAACTCCTGAGTCTGTCTGAAAACTTCGAGCCTCCAACCAGCCCTCCGACACAGAGCACCATCTCTGCCGAGCGCTTCGACCCCGACCCCGGCAACAGGCAATAGGGAAAGCCGAGGATTTGAGGCCTTCGTCTCCGGAGATTCTCGATCGCACAGTAGCAGCGGCAGTGAAGCGGGCATTTCAGAAGTTACTCCAGATGTTCCTCTGTGCTTCTCACAGCTGTCTCCATCAAATCAGGATATATCGTGTTTTTGCGTGACTGCCTCATATGTGCTGTGTTTATTGATGCATTTATTTAGTGATAGAGAGTGGAATCGGTCCCTCAAGTCACTCCACCCAACAACCCCCAATTAACTGGAAGCTAATCATGGGACAATGAACAATGAACTTCGCTGGTATGTCTGGAGTGTGGGAGGAAACTGGGATAGCCAGGGAAAGCTCACAGTTTCCTCCACCTTCCAAGCATGTACGGGTTAGGGTTAAGTGGGTTGTGGGCGTGTTATGTTGGCGCCGGAAGCGTGGTGACACTTACGGGCTGCCCCCAGCACAACCACAGACTGTGTTGTTGTTGACGCACATAATACATTTCACTGTATGTTTCGATGTTTTGATGTTCAGCAAGAGACCATCCATTGGTTGGGCAGTATGCAAATTAGAACGATAGGATGAGAAAGCTGTTGCCCGGGCAACAGGCTCCCTCCCCATCTCCACACAGCTGATGAATCCAAGACCGATAAAGTTTGATGTCACAGGAATTGAACTCAACCCAGGACTGACTGCCTTAGGGACTCCAGCTCTGGATTTTCCTCAGGGTTTACTCCTGAAGCCTTCCCCATGAGTGGGTATAACCGCAAGGCAGCGGAGGTTTGAGATCAGAGTTTTCCTTCTCCTAGATAAGCTGATGAGCCCCATGTGTCCAAAGTGACTGGTTTTAAGGCACCAGTAACCCACCTTTGCCCCTTCTCCTGTCGATAGAAACGGTTCTACCGGGCTTAGAAGCCAAGCCACACGTGAAGGTCAGGAGCTGGGCTTGGTTGTCAGAGTCTGTTCGAGTTGCATGCCATTGGGAGAATTTAATAGGTAGTGGGAGTTTGTCCCCATTACCACACTGGCTATGACAACCTTAAAGAATGTGACAAATAGAGCTAATCTTTATCCTTGCCTTGTCATGTCATGTCTCTGCAGAAGAGCCTTACCTCCAAGTATTCACGGAGCAGAAGACCGAGCTGTACGTAGACTTCGGGGCCAACTTGCAGCTGAGCGTGATGGTTGAGTCATACCCCGAGATGCTGGACTATCACTGGATCTACCCGAGCAACAGCAACTACACCGATCACACAACAACCATGACCACTGTAGAGGAGCACAGGTAACCCGGCGTTAATGGGAACATGGTCCCCGTCCCAACCCCACTCTGGCAACCACCCACCTTCCGCCTGGCTCTCGGCTTTGTTACGCAGTTAGGCCCGTCACCCCTACTGGGCACAGGCGGCTGACAGCAGATCACCAGAGTCCTGTGTCCTGGGCCACTCGATTGCTGGAAGGTTCTTCAGGCCTGTGGCTTCCATGGTCATGTGGCTTTCACCACACAACTTTATAACATCTTAAACCTAGAAGAGTACAGCACAGAAACAGGCCATTCAGCCCACAATGTTGTGCTGAACCAGCTAAAAAGCAAAGCAAAAACACCTAAATACTAATCCCTCCCACCTACACAATGTCCTTATCCCTCCATTTTCCTCACATACTTTATACTTTATTGTCGCCAAATTAGTACTAGAACGTACAATCATCACAGCGATATTTGAATCTGCGCTTCACACTCCCTGGATTACAAATAATAAATATTAAAAATTTTTTAAATAGTTAAAATTAGTAAATATTAAAAATTTAAATTATAAATCATAAATAGAAAAACGAGAAGTAAGGTAGTGCAAAAAAACCGAGAGGCAGGTCCGGATATTTGGAGGGTACGGCCCAGATCCGGGTCAGGATCCGTTCAGCAGTCTTATCACAGTTGGAAAGAAGCTGTTCCCAAATCTGGCCATACGAGTCTTCAAGCTCCTGAACCTTCTCCCGGAGGGAAGAGGGACGTAAAGTCTGTTGGCTGGGTGGGTCGTGTCCTTGATTATCCTGGCAGCACTGCTCCGACAGCGTGCGGTGTAAAGTGAGTTCAAGGACGGAAGATTGGTTTGTGTGATGAGCTGCGCCGTGTTCACGATCTTCTGCAGCTTCTTCCAGTCTTGATCAGGACAACTTCCATACCAGGTTGTGATGCACCCTAGAAGAATGCTTTCATGTGCCTATCAAATTGTCTCTTATGAGTCTCTAATGTATCTGCCTTTACCACCACCCAGGCAGTACATTCCAGACACCCACCAATCTCTGTAAAAAAAACTCACATCTCCTTTGAAATTACCCCCTGTCACGTTCAATGCATGCCCTCTGGTATTAGACATTTCAACCCTGGCAAACAGGTGCTCTGTCCACTCGATCTGCCTCTCATAATCCTGCAAACCTCTCTCAGATCTCCCCTCAGCCTCTGGTGCTCCAGAGAAAATAGCCCAAGTTTATCCAGTCTCTCATTATAGCACATGCCCTCTAAACCATCTTTGTAAACCTTTTCTGCACCCTCTCCAAGGCCTGACACCCTTCTGATAGTGGGTGACCAGAACTGTACACAATACGCCAGATGTGACCTAACTGGAGTTTTATAAAGTTGCAACCTCTTGACCTTCGAACTCAATGTTTTGACTAATAAAGCAAGCATTCCATAAGCTTCTTAACCACCTTATCGACCTGTGTAGCCACTTTCAAGGAGCTATGAACTAGGATCCCAAGATCTCTCTGTTCAACAACACTGTTAGGGGTCTTGTCCTTAACGGTGTACTGTCTCCTTGCTTTTGTCCTTTTGAGGAGCAACACCTCACATTTATCTGGGTTAAACTACATCTGCCTTATCAACCAGTGGAGCCACTTTCAACAACACTGTTAAGGGTCTTGTCCTTAACAGTGTACTAACTCCTTGCATTTTGCCCTACCAAGCTGTAACACCTCACATTTATCTGGGTTAAGATTTACCTGCCATTTCCCTGCCCACATCTGCAACTGATCTATGTCACGCCATATTCTTTGCCAGTCTTCTCACTACGTACAACTCCAATCTTGGTATCATCTGCAAATTTACTAACCCACCATCTACATTTTCATCCAAGTCAGTTATGTGCATATATCACGAACAGCAGAGATCCCAGCGTAGATCTCTGTGGAACTCCACTCATTAGAGACACCCAGCTGGAATAAGTCTCTTCAACAACGACCCTCTGTTTTCTATGTGTAAGCCGGTTCTGAATTCAAACAGCCAATTCGCTACAGATCCTGCGCATCTTAATCTTCTGGATTAGCCTCCCATGAGGGACTTTGTCAAATGCCTTACTGAAATCCACGTAGCCAACATCCACTGCCCTTAGAAGTTAAAGTCTGTCCCGAGCCTTTGTGGCCCATCAGGCCAGTGCTTATGCCGGTTTCTGTGGCATGAAGCGACTGAGGGTACGTCCCGGATAGTACGCCAGTCTATCGCAAGGTTAACCCCCAGCATTTTGCTGGTACCCATTTTCAGCTGGGTGGACTGGAGCAGTGTGTGGTTAAGACTCAAACCCACGACCTTCATATTGTGAGCCCAACGCCCTAACCACTTGGCCACGCGCCACATAACATCCACTGCCCTACCCTCATCAATCTCTCTCTCGTCATCTTGTCAGAAAATATCTGTTGGTAAGGCATGACCTGACGTGCATCAAGCCACGCTGACTCTCCCTAATTAGGCCATGGGTTTCCAAATGCACATACATCCTATCCCGAAGAATTTTCTCCAGCAGTCTCCCTACATCTAATGTGAGACTCACCAGGCTCTAGTTCCCAGGATTTCCTCTTGTTTCCTGCTTAAATAGAGGTACAATGTTAGCCACTCGCTAGTCCTCCAGGTCTAGGGCCCAGCAATCTCGTCTCTTGCCTCCGTCAATAAATTGGGGTAAATCCCATCAGGCCCTGAGGACGTATCCACCTTAATATTCATTAGGAGGCCCAACACTTCCTCCTCCTTGACCTCTAAACGCCCTGGAGTATTTATACACTCAGTACTGATCTCCTGGTCCTCGACATCCTTTTCCTTGGTAAATACTGAAGTAAAGTTCTCAGTTAAGTACATCATTCATATTCTCTGCATCCAAGCAAATGTTTTCCCCTTTATCCCTGAGTGGTCCCACCTTCTCTTTAGTTGTCCTTTTCCTCTTGATGTATGTATAGAATGTTTTGGGATTCACCTTTATTCTACTTGCCAAGGACTTTCCATGTCCCCTCCTTGCTTTCCTTTTTTTTTGTAATTTATTTTTTTATTGAAGTTCATCATCAAACAAATATTTCCATAAGATGTATTTCAGATATTCTACATATATATCATATAGTCATATATGCCACAAATCTCCACATACTATTTATCTGAGGTATACACTTAGAGGAAAGAAAGAACAAGCAAAAGGAGAAAACTATGTACAAGTAGGGAGTAACACACATCAAAGTTGCTGGTGAACGCAGCAGGCCAGGCAGCATCTCTAGGAAGAGGTGCAGTCGACGTTTCAGGCCGAGATCCTTCGTCAGGACTAACTGAAGGAAGAGTGAGTAAGAGATTTGAAAGTGGGAGGGGGAGATCCGAAATGATAGGAGAAGACAGGAGGGGAGGGATGGAGCCAAGAGCTGGACAAGTGAATGGCAAAAGGGGATACGAGAGGATCATGGGACAGGAGGTCTGGGAAGAAAGACGGGGGGGGGGGACCCAAAGGATGGGCAAGAGGTATATTCAGAGGGACAGAGGGAGAAAAAGGAGAGTGAGAGAAAGAACGTGTGTATATAAATAAATAACGGATGGGATACGAGGGGGAGGTGGGGCATTAGCGGAAGTTAAAGACGTCAATGTTCATGCCATCAGGTTGGAGGCTACCCAGATGGAATATAAGGTGTTGTTCCTCCAACCTGAGTGTGGCTTCATCTTTGACAAAAGTACAAAGAAAAGATTTTCAATGGTTTTACTGACCAACTTAATTGTATTTTGTAAACATACGCGAACTTAGAATTTGATGGCTGCAACACACTCAACAAAAGTTGGGACAGAGTTAAAATAAGATTGAAAAGTGCACAGAATATTCAAGTAACACCGGTTTGGAAGACTCCACATTAAGCAGGCTGATTGGTAGCAGGTGAGGTATCATGACTGGGTATAAAAGTAGCATCCATCAAAGGCTCAGTCTTTGCAAGCAAGGATGGGTCGTGGCTCACCCCTTTGTGCCAAAATTCGTGAGAGAATTGTTAGTCAGTTCAAAAGGAACATTTCTCAATGCAAGATTGCAGAGAATTTAGGTCTTTCAACATCTATAGTACATAATATTGTGAAAAGATTTGGAGAATTCAGAGACATCTCAGTGCGTAAAGGGCAAGGTCGGAAACCACTGTTGAATGTGCGTGATCTTCGAGCCCTCAGGCGGCACTGCCTAAGAAACTGTCATGCTACTGTGACAATTATAGCCAACTGGGCTCGGGAGTACTTCGGAAAACCATTGTCACTCAACACAGTCCGTCGCTGCATCCAGAAATGCAACTTGAAACTGTATTACGCAAGGAGGAAGCCATACATCAACTCTATGCAGAAACGCCGGCGAGTTCTCTGGGCCCGAGCTCATCTCAGATGGACCGAAAGACTGTGGAACTGTGTGCTGTGGTCAGATGAGTCCACATTTCAGCTAGTTTTCGGAAAAAACGGGCATCGAGTTCTCCGTGCCAAAGATGAAAACGACCATCCAGATTGTTATCAGCCAAAGGTGCAAAAGCCAGCATCTGTGATGGTATGGGGGTGCATCAGTGCCCACGGCATGGGTGAGTTGCATGTATGTGAAGGTACCATTGACTCTGAGGCGTATATTAGGATTTTAGAGAGACATATGTTGCCATCAAGGCAACATCTCTTCCCGGGATGTCCACACTTATTTCAGCAGGACAATGCCAGACCACATTCTGCATGGGCTACAACAGCGTGGCTTTGTAGACACAGAGTGCGTGTGCTTGACTGGCCTGCTGCCAGTCCAGATCTATCTCCTATTGAAAATGTATGGCGCATCATGAAGAGGAGAATCAGACAATGGAGACCACGGACTGTTGAGCAACTGAAGTCTTATATCCAGCAAGAATGGACAAAATTTCCAATTGCAAATCTACTACAATTAGTATCCTCAGTTCCAAAACGATTAAAAAGTGTTATTAAAAGGAAAGGTGATGTAACACAATGGTAAACATGCCTCTGTCCCAACTTTTGTTGAGTGTGTTGCAGCCATCAAATTCTAAATTTGTGTATGTTTACAAAATACAATTAAGTTGGTCAGTAAAACTATTGAAAATCTTTTCTTTGTACTTTTGTCAGTTAAATAAATGTTCACGTGAATTAATATATCACAGATTTTTGTTTTTATTGCATTTTGGAAAATATCCCAACTTTTCTGGAAATGGGGTTTGTATATAGGCTGATAATTGCATTCTGATAATTTTGCCAAATCTTTTGGCATAATGATGCCCAAACATTTGACAGACTCTGTTTGCCATGCCCAGGAATATCTACTTTCAACTTCTCTTGGTGGGCTATAATTATATGAAAGTAATTAAGTTTTATCTATGTTGATCTTGTATCCTGATAATTGACCATATTGTTCAAAGGATTGTAAAGAGTATGTTGGCTGCCCTCAATAGATTAAAGTGTCATCCGCGTAACAGGCCAATTTATGCTCTGTCCCTTTAATAGTAATTCCCCTGATATCTTCATTTTGTCTGATGTTTTGAGCTAATGGTTCCAGATATAATGCGAAGAGTAGCATGCACAACCCTGTCTCGTGCCTCTTTCTATGGTAAAAATATTTGATAAATATCCATTGATTTTAATCCTAGCGGTAGGGTTGTCATATAGTGCCTGTATAGTTTTAATAATTGTGTCATGGAAACCAAATCTATGTCAAACTCTGTAAAGAAAGTTCCAATTAACCGAATCAAATGCCTTTTCAGCGTCCAGGCTTATCACTATTGCTTCAATTTTATTTTTTTGTATATGATCCATAACGTGAAGTGTCCTTCGTATATTGTCTTGTGTTTGGCATTGTTGTATAAATCCTGTCTGATCCTCCTGGCTTTCCTAACTTCCTTCTTTAGTTCTTTTCTGTCTTCTGTATACTCCTCACGTGCTCTGTTTGATCCTGACTTCTGAAGTTTTTCCTTTTTCATCAACTTTTTGGACATCCAAGATTCTCTTATCTTTCCATCCCCATTCTACCTTCCCACAGGAACATGCCTTTGCTGTACTCTGCAATTGGTCTTAAAACACCCTCCCAATTAACTCTCCTTAGCTCCTGCCAATGCCCTCACAATTTAGACCAAAAGACCATAAGACGAAGGAGCAGAATTAGGCCATTCAGCCCATCACGTTGGCTCCGCCGTTCCATCATGGCTGATCCCGGATCCCACTCAAGCCCATACACCTGCCTTCTCACCATATCCTTTGATGCCCTGACCAGTCAGGAAACAATCAACTTCCACCTTAAGCATACCCACAGACTTGGCCTTCACCACAGTCTGTGGCAGAGCATTCCACAGATTCACCACTCTCGGGCTAAAGAAATTGCTCCGTTCCTCTGTTCTAAAAGGTTTGTCCTCAATTACGAGGCTGTGCCCTCTAGTTCTGGATACCCCCACCATAGGAAACATCCTCTCCATATCCACCTTATCTACTCCTTTCAACATTCGGTAGGTTTCAATGAGACCCTAACCCTCACCTAAACACTCCTCATTTGTTAACCCCTTCATTCCCAGAATCATCCTCATGAACCTCCTCTGGACTCTCTCCAATGACAACACATCCTTTCTGAGATATGGGGCCCAAAACTGTTGACAATACTCCAAGTGTGGCCTGACTAGTGTCTTATAAAGGGTCGGCATTATCTCCTTGCTTTTATATTCTATTCCCTTAGAATAAATTCTATCATTGCATTTGCCTTCTTTATCATAGACTCGCCTTGTAAATTACCATCTGGGAGTCTTGCACAAGGATTCCTAAGTCCCTTTGTCCCACTGATGTTTTGCCCTACTCCAATTTAAAGTTCTCCCACGAGGACCATACCTATCCTTATCTATAGCCATCCTGAAAGTTGAGGAGTTGTGGTCACTGTTCACCCACTGAAAGGTCAGTCACCTGGCCGAGCTCATTACCCAACACCAGGTCCAGTACGGCCATCATACCTGTTATTTTGATTTTCAATACCTTCCCTGACATCTACCTTCTGGTCCAATCCTCCCCTTACTGATCTGATGCTCCTGTTCCCAGACCCTGCAAAACTAGTTTAAACTCTCCCGGGATGTCTCACTCCAAACCAAGATATTGGTTCCCATCCAATTCACGTGCAATCTGTCCCTCTTGTACAGGTCACCCCTTCGCCAGAAAAGGTTCCAATGATCCACGAACTTGAAACTCTGGTCCCTGCACCATCTCCTCAGCCACTCATTCATCCACGCTATCACCCATCCCTACCTGCACGAGCCCGTGGCAGTGGGAGTAAGTCTGCAGATTACTACCTTGGAGGTTGTTCTCTTCAGACTCTTCCTCAGCTCTATAGACTCACCTCGTAGAACCTCTTCCCCTTTTCTGCCAATGTCATTGGTGCCAATATGCACCACGACCTCTGGCTGACCCCCTCCCCCCTCGAGAAAATCCTGCAGTCACTTCAATACATCATGGACCCTAGCACAAGAGAGGCAACACACCATCCCAGAGTCTCCTTTCTGTCCCCCAGTTACTAAGACCCCTGTAACTCAGATAGGATCTCAGGTGGTGACGACAGGGCATACAGGAACGAGATATACCAACTAGTGGAGTGGTGTCTCAGCAGCAACCTGGCACTCAACATCAGTAAAACGTAAGAGCTGATTGTGGACCAGGGAGAGTAAGATGAGGGAACAAGAACTAGTCCTGATAGAGGGATCAGAAGTGGAGAGATGAGCAATTTCAAGTTCCTGAGTGTCAAGATCTAAGGCTCTAACCTGGACTAAAGTATTGATGCAGCTATAATGAAGGCAAGACAGCAGCTATATTTAGTTAGGAGTTTGAAGAGATTTGGCTTGTCACCTAAAACACTAAAAAACTTCTGTAGATATATCATGGAGAGCATTCTGACACAGGATCAAAAGAAGCTGCAGAAAGTTGTAAAATTAGTCAGCTCCATCATGGGTACTCGTCCCCATAGTATCCGAGACATCTTCAAGGAGCAATGTCTCAGAAGGGTGACTTTCATTGTGAAGGACCACCACCGCCCCCCCACCCATCACTCAGGACATGCCCTCTTCTCAGGAAAGAGGTACAGAACCCCAAAGGTGCACACTCAGTGATTCAGGAACAGCTTCTTCCCCTCTGCCATCCGATTCCTGAATGGACAATGAACCCATACCACACTTTTTTTAATGTATATTATTTGCGTTGTTGCACTATTTTTAATTTAACTATTTTTATGTATAGACTTACTATAATTGATTTACTGATTTATTTGTTTTCTTTCTCTATTATTACATAGAAACATAGAAAACCTACAGCACAATACAGGCCCTTCAGCCCACAAAGTTGTGCCGAACATGTCCCTGCCTTAGAAGTTACTAGGCTTACCTATTGCCCTCTATTTTCCTAAGCTCCATGTACCTACCCACAAGTCTCTTAAAAGACCCTATCGTATCCGCCTCCACCACCGTTGCCAGCAGCCCATTCCACGCACTCACCACTCTCTGTGTAAAAAACTTACCCCTGACATCTCCTCTGTACCTACTCTCAAGCACCTTAAACCTGTGCCCTCTTGTGGCAGACATTTCAGCCCTGGGAAAAAGCCTCTGACTATCCACACAATCAATGCCTCTCATCATCTTACACACCTCCATCAGGTCACCTCTCCAACCTCCGTTGCTCCAAAGAGAAAAGGTCGAGTTCACTCAACCTGTTTTCATAAGGCATGCTCCCCAATCCAGGCAACATCCTTGTAAATTTCCTCTGCACCCTTTCTATGGTTTCCACATCCTTCCTATAGTGAGGCGACCAGAACTGAGCACAGTACTCCAAGTGGGGTCTGACCTATATAGCTGCAACATTACCTCTCAGCTTCTAAATTCAATTCCACGATTGATGAAGGCCAATACACCGTATTCCTTCTTAACCACAGAGTCAACCTGCATAGCTCCTTTGGGCGTCCTATGGACTTGGACCCTAAGATCCCTCTGATCCTCCACACGCCAAGAATCTTACCATTAATACTATATTCTGTCATCATATTTGACCTACCAAAATGAGCCACTTCACACTTATCTGGGTTGAACTCCATCTGCCACTTCTCAGCCCAGTTTTGCATCCTATCAAGGTCCCGCTGTAACCTCTGACAGCTCTCCACACTGTCCACAGCACCTCCAACCTTTGTGTCATCAGCAAACTTACTAACCCATCCCTCCACTTCCTCATCCAGGTCATTTATAAAAATCACAACGAGAAGAGGTCCCAGAACAGATCCCTGAGCCACACCACTGGTCACCGACCTCCATGCAGAATATGACCCGTCTACAACCACTTTTTGCCTTCTGTGGGCAAGCCAATTTTGGATCCATAAAGCAATGTCTCCTTGGATCCCATGCCTCCCTACTTTCTCAATAAGCCTTGCAAGGGGTACCTTATCAAATGCCTTGCTGAAATCCATTTACACTACATCTACTGCTCTTTCTTCATCAATGTGTTTAGTCACATCCTCAAAAAACTCAATCAGGCTCGTAAGGCGCGACCTGCCCTTGACAAAGCCATGCTGAATATTCCTAATCATATTAAACCTCTCCAAATGTTCATAAATCCTGCTTCTCACAATCTTTTACATCAACTTACCAACCACTGAAGTAAGACTCACTGGTCTATAATTTTGTGGGCTGTCTCTACTCCCTTTCTTGAATAAGGAAACAACATTCGCAACCCTCCAATCCTCTGGAACCTCTCCCGTCCCCATTGATGATGCAAATATCGTTGCCAGAGGTGCAACAATCTCCTCCCTCACCTCCCACAGTAGCCTGGGGTACATCTCATCTGGTCCTGGTGACTTATCCAACTTGATGCTTTCCAAAAACTCCAGCACAACCTCTTTCTTAATATCTACATGCTCAAGCTTTTCAGTCTGCTGCAAGTCATCACTACAATCACCAAGATCCTTTTCCATAGTGAATACTGAAGTAAAGTATTCATTAAGTACCTCTGCTATTTCCTCCAGTTCCATACATACTTTCCCACTGTCACACTTGATAGGTCCTATTCTTTCACGTCTATCCTCTTGCATTTCACATACTTGTAGAATGCCTTGGGGTTTTCCTTAATCCTGCCCGCCAAGACCTTCTCATGGCCCCTTCTGGCTCTCCAAATTTCCTTCTTAAGCTCCTTCCTGTTAGCCTTATAATCTTCTAGATCTCTAACATTACCTAGCTCTCTGAACCTTTTGTAAGCTTTTCTTTTCTTCTTGACTAGATTTATTACAGCCTTTGTACACCACGGTTCCTGTACCCTACTATAACTTCCCTGTCTCATTGGAACGTACCTATGCAGAACTCCACACAAATATCCCCTGAATATTTGCCACATTTCTTCCATACCTTTCCCTGATGACATCTGTTCCCAATTTAAGCTTCCAGTGTCCTGCCTGATAGCCTCATAATTCCCCTTACTCCAGTTAAATGCTTTTCTAACTTGTCTGTTCTTATCTCTCTCCAAGGCTATTGTAAAGGAGATAAAATTATGATCACTATCTCCAAAATGCTTTCTTACTGAGAGATCTGACACCTGACCAGGTTCATTTCCCAAATCAAGTGCAGCCTCTCCTCTTGTAGGCTTATCTACATATTGTGTCAAGAAACCTTCCTGAACACACCTAACAAACCCAACCCCATCTAAACCCCTCGCTCTAGGGAGATAGCAATTGATATTTGGGAAATTAAAATCTCCCATCACGACAAATCTGTTATTATTACACCTTTCCAGGATCTGTTTCCCTATCTGCTCCTCGATATCCCTGTTACTATTGGGCAGCCTATAAAAAACACCCAGTAGAGTTATTGACCCCTTCCCGTTCCTAATCTCCATCTTCCAACCCCTCCATGACGTCCACCTTTTCTGCAGCTGTGACACTATCTCTGATCAACAGTGCCACACCCCCACCTCTTTTGCCTCCTTCTCTGTCCTTTCTGAAACATCTAAAGCCTGGCTCTCTAAGTAACCATTCCTGTCCCTGAGCCATCCAAGTCTCTATAGTGGCCACCACATCATAGCTCCAAGTACTGATCCACGCTCTAAGCTCATCCACTTTATTCATAATATTCCTTGCATTAAAATAGACACATCTCAAACCGTCGGTCTGAGCACGTCCCTTCTCTATCACCTGCCTATCCTCCCTCACTGTTTCCAAGTTTTCTCTATTTGTGAGCCAACCGCCTCTTCCCCAGTCTCTTCAGTTCGGTTCCCACCCCCAAACAATTCTCGTTTAAACTCTCCCCAGTAGCCTTAGCAAACCTCCCCACCAGGATATTGGTTCCCCTGGGATTCAAGTGCAACCCATCCTTTTTGTACAGGTCACACCTGCCTCAAAAGAGGTCCCAATGATCCAGAAACTGTATCCCTGCCTCCTGCTCCAATCCCTCAGCCACGCATTCATCCTCCACCTCATTCTGTTCCTATACTCACTGTCGCGTGGCACAGGCAGTAATCCTGAGATTACTACCTTTGCGGACCTGCTTCTCAACTTCCTTCCTAACTTCTTGTAGTCTTTTTTCAGGACCTCCTCCCTTTTCCTACCTATGTCATTGGTACCAATATGTACCACGACCTCTGGCTGTTCTCCCTCCCACTGCAGGATATCTTGGACACGATCTGAAACATCCAGGACCCACCTTGGAGGCAAACTGCCATCCAAACTTCTTTCCTGCGTCCACAGAATCGCCTGTCTGACCCCCTAACTATAGAGTCCCCTATCACTACTGCCTTCCTCTTCTTTTCCCCACCCTTCTGAGCCACAGGGCCAGACTCTGTGCCAGAGGCACGGCCACTGTCGCTTCCCCCAGGTAGGCTGTTCCCCCCCCCCCAACAGTACTCAAACAGGAATACTTATTGTCAAGGGGTACAGCCACAGGGGTACTCTCTAGTACCTGACTCTTCCCCTTCCCGCTCCCGACTGTGACCCACTTTTCTGCCTCCCGTGGCCCTGGTGTGACCACCTGCCTGTAACTCCTCTCTATCACCTCCTCACTCTCCCTGACCAAACAAAGGTCATCGAGCTGCATTTCCAGTTCCCTAACGCGGTCCCTTAGGAGCTGCAGCTTGACACACTGGGTGCAGATATGGCCGTCCGGGAGGCTGGGAGATTCCAGGACCTCCCACATCTGACACCAAGCACAGAAAACCGGCCTCACATACATACTTCCTTTCCGCAATTAACACAGGCAAACCTACCTCGCCTCGTTACTGCCCATTGAGCCAAAGCCCTATCACTCCGCTTCCTCTCACTCTGCTGCCCACTGGATATGGCGGTCTTCTTTGAAAACTTTTCCCGCTCTACTGGCTAACGTCACGCGCCTGCGCAGTCTTGCCTCTCTTTATCCCGAGTAGTAAAATGTCTTCTCTCCAAAATTCCTTAGCCGTTCCTCTCATAGCCTTCTTGCTTCAAATATTGTTATGTATTGCTTTGTACTGCTGCTGCTGAGTTAACAAATTTCACATGCCGGTGATAACAAACCTGATTCTGATCTGTAGCACTGCCTGACCTTACCCTTCCCGGTCGAGTCTCAGAGCCCCCCACGGTGACACCAGCCTGACTGTTGCTGCTGTGGTCTGATGAGTCACCTCCCGACCCCCCTGGCAGTTTCCAAAGGGGTATACTTGTTGCTGAGGGGAATTGCACTGACTTCTTAATCCTCTTACCTCTCCTGGTGCTCTCCCATCTACTGTCTGAAGCCTGTACTCTGGTTGTGACCACCTCTTCAAAAATCTTGTTTATAATATCTTAAGAGATTGTGGAGGCATCTTTCAAGTATCAGTAGTTTCTGAAATGGTTCCGGGGGACTGAAAAATTGCAAGTGTCACTCCACTCTTTTTAAGAAGGGAGGGAGGCAAAAGAAAGGAAATTACAGACCAGTTAGTCTGACTTTGGTGGTTGGGAAAATGTTGGAGTTAATTGTTAAGGATGTGTTCTCAGGCACATGATAAAATAGGCCAAAGTCAATATGGTTTTCTAAAGCAGGAATCTTGCCTGACAAATCTGTTGGAATTTTTTTGAGGAAATGATGGGCAGGAGAGGTAAAGAAGAATCGGTGGATGTTGTTTACTTGAAGTTTCAGAAGGCCTTTGACAAGGTACCTCACATGAGGCTGCTTAACAAGATAAGAGTCCGTGATATTACAGGAAAGGCACTAGCCTGCATAGGAGATTAGCTGACTGGTAGGAGGCAAAGTATAGGAATAAAAGGATCTTTTTCTGGTTGGCTGCCGATGACTAGTGGTGTTCCGCAGGGGTCAGCGTTGGGACTGCATCTTTTTATGATTTGAATGACGGAATTGATGGCTTTGTGGTTAGGTTTGCAGATGATACGAAGATAGGTGGGGGACAGGTGGTGTTGAGGAAGCAGAGAGTCTGCAGAAGAATTTAGGCACATTAGGAGAATACAGTGCAGTGTGGACTATGGGAGTTGGAAGAGGTTTACAAGATGCTGTCTGGATTAGAGGGCATGTGCCAAAAGGAGAGGGTGGACTAACTAGGCTTGTCTTATCTGGAGTAGCAGAGATCTGAGGGGAGATCTGATAGAGGTTTATAATATCTTCAGGGACACGATAGGATAATTGACTAGTCTTCTTTTTTCCAGGGTTGAAATGTGTAATACCAGAGGGCATGCTTTTTGGTGGGGGGGGTTGGGGGCAAGTTCAAAGGAGATGTAGAGGGCAAGTGTTTATAACCTGGAGAGTGGTGGTAGGGGCAGATATGTACAATGGATGTACACATGAATATGCAGTCAATGGAGGGATGTGGACCTTACAAGGATGAGCTTAATTACCCATAACTCATCACCACCATTATGAGCTGTGTCCCATGGCCATAATTCTTCTTGGCAAATTTTTCTACAGAACTGGTTTGCCATTGCCTTCCTCTGGGCAGTGTCTTTACAAGACGGGTGATCCCAGTCATTACCAATACTCTTCAGAGACTGTCTGCCTGGCATCAGTGGTCACATAACCAGGATTTGTGATCTGCACCGGCTGCTCATACGACCATCCACCACCTACTCCCATGGATTCACGTGACCCTGATGGGGGGGCTAAGCAGGTGCTACACCTTGCCCAAAGGTGACCTGCAGGCTAGCGGAGGGAAGGAGCGCCTTACACCTCCTTTGGCAGAGATGTATCCCAAACCCATAATTAGCCTAATTATTTCAGCACAAAACAAAGAACTGAAGGGCCTGTTCCTGTGCTGTAATGTTTGTGATAGGGAGAGGTGGGCCACATTGAACCTTTATACCCTGGAGAGCAGGCAGGAAGGGAGCCCTCACAGAAGCTGTGGATCAGTGGACAGGGATGGCCTTTTCCCCAGGACTGAGAAGTCCAACACTACAGGACACAGATACAGGAGCAGAGAGATTGGAAAGCAGCCTGAGAGGTAACTTCTTCACACAGGGGCTAGTGAGTACAGTATCTGGAATGAGCGCCGCAGGAAGTGGAAGAGGCAGGTACAATGGCAACATTTTCACATTCAACTTTATTGACATCTGATTGTGCACATATACATCAAAACGAAACAACATTTCTCTGGACCACAGTGCACCTACAAAACATATATCACACACAGAACATAAAGCAAAGTATTACCATAAATAAGTTAATTCGAAATGCACATGTAGCAGAGCACAGGTAAGCAGTAAAAAGCCCACTGTCTGAGTGATGAGACGAGAACTCGTTGGTGGTAGGCTGTTCATTAATCTGACACCCAGTCAGTCAGTCCGAGTCCTATTTGAGGGGCATTTTGGATAGGTACATGGCAGGAAGGGGCTAGGAGGATTATGGGCCAAATGTGAGCAATTGGAATCAACAGGGAGGACACGGGCCATCATGAACTACTTGGTCTGTGCGGCCCGGTTCTGTGCTGTACCACTCGGTGGGATGTGAAGCCATGGGCAACAGGCCTCCTTGTCGACTGAGAGGAGGGGAGAAGTGAGGGACCAGGGAGCTGGGGACGAGGGTGGAACACACGGACTGAGGGGAGGGGAGAGGTGAGGGACCAGGGAGCTGAGGACAAGGGTGGAACACACAGACTGAGGGGAGGGAAGAGGTGAGGGACCAGGGAGCTGGGGACGAGGGTGGAACACACAGACTGAGGGGAGGGGAGAGGTGAGGGACCAGGGAGCTGAGGACAAGGGTGGAACACACGGACTGAGGGGAGGGTAGAGGTGAGGGACCAGGGAGCTGGGGACGAGGGTGGAACACACAGACTGAGGGGAGGGTAGAGGTGAGGGACCAGGGAGCTGGGGACGAGGGTGGAACACACAGAGAGGAGGGGAGAGGTGAGGGACCAGGGAGCTGGGGACGAGGGTAGAACACACGGACTGAGGGGAGGGTAGAGGTGAGGGACCAGGGAGCTGGGGACGAGGGTGGAACACACAGACTGAGGGGAGGGTAGAGGTGAGGGACCAGGGAGCTGGGGACGAGGGTGGAACACACAGAGAGGAGGGGAGAGGTGAGGGACCAGGGAGCTGGGGACGAGGGTGGAACACACGGACTGAGGGGAGGGGAGAGGTGAGGGACCAGGGAGCTGGGAACGAGGGTGGAACACATAGACTGAGGGGAGGAATGGATCCTCCACACTGACTGCTGGTAAACAGCATCAGAGCAGAAGAACCTGGTTGGTTAGCATTGACGGGTTGGGCCGACTGGCTTGTCCCAGTGTGACTCCAGAACGTGACTTTTGACAGGTACAGGAGCACTTTGTCACTGGTACGTGTGAAAGAAACTGAGAGCGGCTTCTACAAGTTCTTGGCATCCAATCAAGAAATGAACTCATCTCTGACCTTCCATGTATTAATCAGCAGTGAGTAAAACCTAAAGATGAAATCTTCCCCAATATCCCCAGAAGCCTCTTGTCTCACTCTGTTCTCCTCATCCCCCTCCGGCCTCCTCAACCCCCTCTGTTCTCCTCATCCCCCTCCGGCCTCCTCATCCCCCTCTGTTCTCCTCATCTCCCTCCGGCCTCCTCATTCCCCTCCGTTCTCCTCATCCACCTCCGGCCTCCTCATCCCCCCTCCACACCAGCATCCTCATACCCCTCCTTTCTACTCATCCCCCTCCTTTCTCCTCATCTCTCTCCGTTCTCATCCCCCTCTGGCCTCCTCATCCCCCTCCGGCCTCCTCATCCCCCTCCGTTCTCCTCATCCCCCTCCACACCGGTCTCCTCTAAATGGATATCCCTCTATTCTGAGGTTGTTCCCTCTGGTCCTAGAATCCCCCACTACAGGAAACATCCTCTCCACATCCACTTGTAATGCCCTGGTTTAAGACCGTGCTTTATTTCATTAATATAGTTACGTTTTGGGCATTTTATTTTCTGCAGATTTTCGCAAACTGCAAACGTATATAAAAGGAAGTTACTTAGCTAGCTCCTCTCTGCTCCTTTGGCACATTGGGTAGCAACCTTGCTGTTTCTTTGGTGCTTGTCTGTTTTTCACAAGGCCAAGTTGCTAGCTCGATGCTCAGTCTAGAACGGATGGAAAGCATGCAAGAAACCGGCCAGACTTGAAGCCAGGACCGTTCACCTCAAAGTCCAGTGCAGATGGCACTGCACCACTGGTCGGCTATACGTATAGAAGAAAGTTCCCTTATACAATTGAGTGTTTCATTTTTGCTGCTTAAAATAAAGATCACTTGATCAATAAATTAGGCTTGTTTGAATTAACCAATAGGATTTGTCTGGGTAATATTCTGGAGAGAACGGTAAGCCATTTTCTACAGGGAGCACAGGATGGAGACAGATAACAAACTTGAATGAAGCACATGGTGAAATGCTCAGAAGTAAATTTGGAAGGACAGACACTGATGTCAGAAAATCCTCATATCAACTTTGGTCTCACAGAGAATATGCAGATAACTTTTTAGTTAGCTAGTTATCATACAACCTTGGAGAAAGTTCGACTCCTTGTCCTTATATGTTGTGTGGGTATTTATGTTTCGCTTGGACTGACTTTTCAGCACAGAACTGTTTCTGTACCATGAGTAAATGGAGTGAAGCAAACCAGATGGGTAATCCAGCTCGAGCTCCGACAATTACGTGCACGTTATATATGATGGGTCCTTTTCTTTACTTTGATTGTTGTAGTTTAAAATACAAATTTCAATTGAAGTTTATACTGCTGTAGATTAAATTATTGCTTCTTGGTGAACAGCAGATTTGCTTGGGTGTATCAGTCTTCATACAAGTGATAGCCTTTTTTTTCCCCTTAAAGGAACATTAAAAATTTTATGTTTTTGTGTTTATCCAAACCATGTTTACCCAAGACGTGTTTATTTTTTGGAAATGTTCTTCTCATCGTTATTCCCCATGTGTTGTAGAGATATGTTGCTGTTGGGTTGAATTCCCAGAAGTTGCTAACTACGGTGAGAGCGTTACACACACTATCCAGACCTTTCTATATTTGCTGGTTTTCCTCATCCTTCCAAACTCCAGCAAGTGCAGTCCCAGACCCATCAAACACGCCTAATACATTAACCCTTTCATTCCTGGAATCATTCTAATGAACCTCCCATGGGCCCGAAAACTGCTCACAATACTCCAAATCTGGTTTGAACAATGGTTTAAAAGTTATTTTATATATATTCTTAATTTGTTTAATTATCACTGACACGTGTCATGGAATTTTAAACAGAAAAGAGATTCTGCAGTTGCTGGAAAACTTGTGCAACACCCACAAAATGGACGTTCTCTCTATTCTGAGACTGTTTACTCTGTTCCTATATTCCCCCATTACTGAAACATCATCTCCTCATCTCTATTCTAAGTGGATGTCTCTCTATTCTGACGCTGTGCCTTTGGTCCTAAACTCCCCCACCACAGGACAGCATCCTCCCCAGTCCACTCTAAATGAATGTCTCTCTAGTTTGAGGCTGTGTCCTCTGGTCCTAGACTCTCCTATCAATAGAAAATATCCTCTCCACATCCACTCTTCTGAGGCCTTTCACCATTCAGTAGGTTTAATTAGGTCACCCCTCATTCTACTGAATGAGGACCCAGAGCGATAGAGCAGTGAAAGAAGTGCATGGACTAAAGCCGGATCTAACATATAGAGAGGCTTTGAGGAAAGAGAAGCAGAATAAACGGTGTAAAGACAGTAAGGTAAAAGGGCTGAAATGTGTGTACCTCAATGCAAGAAGCATCAGGAACAAAGGTGATGAACTGAGAGCTTGGATACATACATGGAATAATGATATAGTGGTCATTACAGAGACTTGGCTGGCACCAGGGCAGGAATGGATTCTCAATATTCCTGGATTTCAGTGCTTTAAAAGGGATAGAGAGGGTGGAAAAAGGGGAGGAGGGGTGGCATTACTGGTCAGGGATACTATTACAGCTACAGAAAGGGTGGGTAATGTAGCAGGATCCTCTTTTGAGTCAATATGGGTGGAAGTCAGGAACAGGAAGGGAGCAGTTACTCTACTGGGGGTATTCTATAGGCCCCCTGGTAGCAGCAGAGATACAGAGGAGCAGATTGGGAGGCAGATTTTGGAAAGGTGCAAAAATAACAGGGTTGTTATCATGGGTGACTTTAACTTCCCTAATATTGATTGGCACCTGATTAGTTCCAAGGGTTTAGATGGGGCAGAATTTTTTAAGTGTGTCCAGGATGGATTCCTGTCACAGTATGTGGACAGGCCGACCAGGGGGAATGCCATACTAGATCTAGTACTAGGTAATGAACCGGGTCAGGTCACAGATCTCTCAGTGGGTGAGCATCTGGGGGTCAGTGACCACCACTCCCTGGCCTTTATAATTATCATGGAAAAGGATAGAATCAACGAGGACAGGAAAATTTTTAATTGGGGAAAGGCAAGTTATGAGGCTATAAGGCTAGAACTTGCAGGTGTGAATTGGGATGATGTTTTTTGCAGGGAAATGTACCATGGACATGTGGTCGATGTTTAGAGATCTCTTGCGGGATGTAAGGGATAAATTTGTCCCGGTGAGGAAGATAAAGAATGGTAGGGTGAAGGAACCATGGGTGACAAGTGAGGTGGAAAATCTAGTCAGGAGGAAGAAGGCAGCATACATGAGGTTTAGGAAGCAAGGATCAGGTGGGTCTATTGAGGAATATAGGGAAGCAAGAAAGGAGCTTAAGAAGGGGCTGAGAAGAGCAAGAAGGGGGCATGAGAAGGCCTTGGCAAGTAGGGTAAAGGAAAACCCCAAGGCATTCTTCAATTATTGAAGAAAAAAAGGATGACAGGAGTGAAGATAGGACCGATTAGAGATAAAGGTGGGAAGATGTGCCTGGAGGCTGTGGAAGTGAGCGAGGTCCTCAATGAATACTTCTCTTCGGTATTCACCAATGAGAGGGAACTTGATGACGGTGAGGACAATATGAGTGAGGTTGATGTTCTGGAGCATGTTGATATTAAGGGAGAGGAGGTGTTGGAGTTGTTAAAATACATTAGGACAGATAAGTCCCTGGGGCCTGACGGAATATTCACCAGGCTGCTCCACGAGGTGAGAGAAGAGATTGCTGAGCCTCTGGCTAGGATCTTTATGTCCTCGTTGTCCACGGGAATGGTACCGGAGGATTGGAGGGAGGTGAATGTTGTTCCCTTGTTCAAAAAAGGTAGTAGGGATAGTCCGGGTAATTATAGACCAGTGAGCCTTATGTCTGTGGTGGGAAAGCTGTTGGAAAAAATTCTTAGAGATAGGATCTATAGGCATTTAGAGAATCATGGTCTGATCAGGGACAGTCAGCATGGCTTTGTGAAGGGCAGATCGTGTCTAACAAGCCTGATAGAATTCTTTGAGGAGGTGACCAGGCATATAGATGAGGGTAGTGCAGTGGATGTGATCTATATGGATTTTAGTAAGGCATTTGACAAGGTTCCACACGGTAGGCTTATTCAGAAAGTTAGAAGGCATGGGATCCAGGGAAGTTTGGCCAGGTGGATTCAGAATTGGCTTGCCTGCAGAAGGCAGAGGGAGGTGGTGGAGGGAGTACATTCAGATTGGAGGATTGTGACTAGTGGTGTCCCACAAGGATCTGTTCTGGGACCTCTACTTTTCGTGATTTTCATTAACGACCTGGATGTGGGGGTAGAAGGGTGGGTTGGCAAGTTTGCAGACGACACAAAGGTTGGTGGTGTTGTAGATAGTGTAGAGGTTTGTCAAAGATTGCAGAGAGACATTGATAGGATGCAGAAGTGGGTTGAGAAGTGGCAGATGGAGTTCAACCCGGAGAAGTGTGAGGTGGTACATTTTGGAAGGACAAACTCCAAGGCAGAGTACAAAGTAAATGGCAGGATACTTGGTAGTGTGGAGGAGCAGAGGGATCTCGGGGTACATGTCCACAGATCCCTGAAAGTTGCCTCACAGGTAGATAGGGTAGATAAGAAAGCTTATGGGGTGTTGGCTTTCATTAGTCGAGGGATAGAGTTTAAGAGTCACGATGTAATGATGCAGCTCTATAAAACTCTCGTTAGGCCACACTTGGAGTACTGTGTCCAGTTCTGGTCACCTCACTATAGGAAGGATGTGGAAGCATTGGAAAAGGTACAGAGGAGACTTACCAGGATTCTGCCTGGTTTAGAAAGTATGCATTATGATCAGAGATTAAGGGAGCTAGGGCTTTACTCTCTGGAGAGAAGGAGGATGAGAGGAGACATGATAGAGGTGTAGAAGATAGCAAGAGGAATAGATAGAGTGGATAGCCAGCACCTCTTCCCCAGGGCACCACTGTTCAATACAAGAGGACATGGCTTTAAGGTAAGGGGTGGGAAGTTCAAGGGGGATATTAGAGGAAGGTTTTTTACTCAGAGAGTGGTTGGTGCGTGGAATGCACTGCCTGAGTCAGTGGTGGAGGCAGATACACTAGTGAAGTCTAAGAGACTACTAGACAGGTATATGGAGGAATTTAAGGTGGGGGGGTTATATGGGAGGCAGGGTTTGAGGGTCAGCACAACATTGTGGGCCGAAGGGCCTGTACTGTGCTGTACTATTCTATGTTCTATGTTCTATACTCATGAGTATAGGCCCAAAGCCATCAAATGCTTTTCATATGACAAGCCTTTGAAACCTGGAATCATTTTCATGAACCTCCTTTGAACCATCCCCAGTGTCAGCACATCCTTTCTAAGATGAGGGACCCAAAACCGCTCACGATACACGAAGTGAGCCCTCACGAGTGTTTTATAAAGTGTGAACACTACATTCTTGCTTTTATATTCTAGTCCTCTTGAAATGAATGTTAACACTGCATTTACCTTCCTCACCATCGGCTCAGGAATCCTGCACAAGGACTCAGATTTTTGAGTTTTCCTTCCGGTTAGAAAATAGTCTATCCTTTATTTCTTCTACTAAAATACATGAGCATACACTTCCAGCACCAACCTGCTTTCCCCAGTCTATCTGCATATCGAAACCCCACATGACTGTTGAAACATTGGCCTTTTGGCATTCATTTTCTATCTCCTGCTGTAATTTGTAGACCACATCCTTACTACTGTTTGGGGGTCTGTATACAACTGCCATCAGGGTCTTTTTACTCTTGCAATTCCTTAGCTCTGTCCACAATGATTCAACACCTTCGAACCCTATGTCACCTCTTTCTTCCTCCCTCCCCCTTTTCCTTCTCCCTAGGCCTCCTGTCCCATGATCCTCTCGTATCCCTTTTGCCAATCACCTGTCCAGCTCTTGGCTCCATCCCTCCCCCTCCTGTCTTCTCCTATCATTTTGGATCTCCCCCTCCCCCTCCCACTTTCAGATCTCTTACTCGCTCTTCCTTCAGTTAGTCCTGACGAAGGGTCTTGGCCCGAAACGTCGACTGTACCTCTTCCTAGAGATGCTGCCTGGCCTGCTGCGTTCACCAGCAACTTTTATGTGTGTCACCTCTTCCTAATGATTTTTTACCAGCAGAGCAACGCCGCCCCCTCTGCCCACCTGCCTGTCAATACGATGTGTATCCTTGGACATTAAGCTCCCAGCTACAATCTTTCAGCCAAGATTCAGTGATGCCTACAACATCATACCCGCCGATGTGTAACTGTGCTACAAGTTCGCTGACCTTATTCCATATGTTGCGCACATTCAGACACCTCACCGTCAGTCCTGTAGTCACCCTTTTCCATTTTGTCCACCTCTTACATTGCAGCTCATCTTATTGACTGTAATTTTGACCTATCATCAGTCTCCCCCTTCTTGACTGGTAATGTGGAACTTTATCAAACTCCTTCCTTAAATCTTAAAACTGTTAATCTTATTTTATTTAGCAATTCAGAGTGGAACAAGCCTTTCCGGTCCAATGAGCTGTGTAACCCAGCAACCCAATGACTTAACCCAAACCTATTCACAGGACAACTTCAAAGACTAATTATCCTACTTACCGTTACGTCTTTGGACTGTGGGAGGAAACAGGAGCTCCAGGAGGAAACCTGTGGGGTCATGGGGAGAACGTACAAACTTATCACAGACAGCACTAGTACTGAACTCTCACTTTGAGAGCTACACCATCGGGGCACCGTGTCTGCCAGTTACTCCACGAGCCACACTCTCAGATACCTCCTGGGGGTTGTCAGAGAGACGTTCCTTTTTCAAACCCAAGCTCCAGTTCAGTTTATTGTCATTCAGCCATACCACCAAATGGAACAACGTTCCTTCAGGCCAAGGCGCACAACACAAAGTACTATTACCACAAATAAATTCATAAACAATACAAGTGCAATACAAGTTAAAAAGTGAACAGCATAATGCTGCTGTAAGAGCTGTGTGGTGTCAGGGAGTTCAGTAGTCTCACGACCTGGGGGGAAAGCCTCTCCCTATCCTAACAATCCTCGTCCTAATGCTATGTTACCTCCTGCAGGAGGTAGGGTGTCAGAGATTGTTGGACAGATGGGAGGGATGAATGAGAACTTGTGTGGTCTTGTGGATATTTTTGAAGAGTTCTGTTATCACAACCCCGCAGTCTACCAATTCCCTTACTGCTGACACTGAGCAAATCTCCTGCACTTCCCTCTGCAATCACTTCCTCCTGTGCAGTTATACTGGGATTGAGGAGGGAAGTCCGAGGACACGGTCCGTCAGATATAGAGCTACGGCTCTGGGCCCCAGAGCAGGGAGGTGCTGGTTGGGGCCGGGCTGGGTTTGGGAGGGGTGAAAGATGGGGAGATTGGTGAGAAAGGAGAAAGAGATGGAGAGAAGAAGGTGAGAGAGGAGGCGAGAAATGAGAAAGAGGGTTAGGGAGAGGGGTGACGGAGGGGCAAAAGGATGTCAGGAGAGGCGGGAAGGGATTGAGGGAGGAGGAGGTGGTGAATGAAGGGAGAGGCTGAGAGATGAGAGATGGATAGGAGGTGGAACAGAGGGGTAGGAGGTGGTGAGCTGAGGGAGTAGGAACGAGGTTGGAGGAGAAGGGAGAAGGTGAGAGGATGAGGGAAGGGAGTGAGGCTGAGGGAGGGGAGTGAGGTGAATGTGAGGAAGGTTGAGAGAGGGAGTGAGGGTTAGGGAAGGGGAGCTGGGGTGAGGGAGAGGAGTGGGGGAGAGGGAAGGGAGTGAGGGTGAGGGAAATTGAGAGAGTGGAATAAAGGTGAGGGAAGGGAATGAGGGTGAGGGAGGGGAGAGGGTATGAAGGAAGGGAGTGACGATGAGGGAGGGGAGTGAGGTGAAGGTGAGGAAGGTTGAGAGAGGGAGTGAGGGTTAGGGATGGGGAGTTGGGTTGAGGGAAGAGAGCAAGGGTGAGGGAGAGGAGTGGGGAAGAGGGAAGGGAGTGAGGATGAGGGAAATTGAGAGAGGGGAGTAAGGGTGAGGGTGAGGGAAGGGAGTAAGAGTTCAGGAGGGAATTGAGGGTGAAGGGGGGTGTGAGGGAAGTTGAGGAAGGGGATGAGGATGAGGTAGGTGAAGCCAGGATTTTCAGTACTACACTCTGGTCATAAGGACAGGGGAACAGACGGACATGTGGGGGGGGGGAGTCTGGGAGAACGGGAAGAGGGAGGGGGGATCCCATGCCCTCTGGAGTCCCCAGGGCGACAACCCATCTCTCCAGGTAGTTAGTGTAATGTTTTACAGTACCATCAATAACAGTTCGATTCCCGCTGCTGCCTGTAACTAGTTTGTACGTACCGCATGGGTATCCTCTGGGTGCTTTGGTTTTTTCCTACATTCCAAAAGACTTTAAGACCCAGGAGCAGAGTTAGTCCATTCAGCCCATCGAGTCTGCTCCACCATTCCATCATGGCTGATTTATTATTCCACGCAACCCCATTCTCCTGTCTTCTCTCCGTAACCTTTGACACCCTGACTAATCAAGAGCATATCAACCCCCACTTTAAATATACTCAATGACTTGGCTTTACAGTCATCTGTGGCAATGAATTCCACAGATTCACCACCCTCTGGCTAAAGAAATTCCTCCTCATCTCTGTTCTAGATGGACATCGCTCTACTCTGAAGCTGTGTCCTCTGGTCCTAGTCTCACCCTCTACAGGAAACATCCTCTCCACATATCTGGACCTGTCAATATTCAAAAGGTTTTAATTAGATCCGGGCTCATTCTTCTGAACTCCAGTGAGTTCCAGCTCAGAATCGTCAAATATTCCTCATATGTTAACCCTTTCTGTCCTGGAATCATTCTCATGAACCTCCTCAGGACCTTTCCCAATGCCAGCACATCCTTCCTTAAATCAGGGGCCAAAAACTACTCACAATACTGTACTGCAAGTGTGGTCTGACCAAAGGCTTATAAAGCCCCAGCTTTGTAAACGTGTATGGGTTAGGTTAGTAAATTGTGGGCAGGCTGTGTTGGCACTGTTGAGTATGGCGACAATTGCGGGCTTCCCCTGTCCTCGGACTGTGATGGTCGTTGACACAAACGACATATCGTATGTTTCAATGTTTTGATGTGCGTGCAACAAATAAAGTTAATATTTGCCTTTAATCTGACAGGTCACCCTGGGGCCAGCCTGCTGTTCAACTGGGTGCTGTGGGTTTCCATCTCCATGGTGGTGTTCCTGATATTCATTGTGGCCTTCCTCTTCTACAAGTACAAACAGGTCAGTCTTACCCAGGACAGGCACCAGCCGGGGGGGGGGGTCCATAGCCTCACCCCCATTTCTCTAACCTCACCACCACACCCCCATTTCTCTCTAATCTCACCACCACACCCCCATTTCTCTAATCTCACCACCCACCTCCATTTCCCTAACCTCACTACCACACCCCCATTTCTCTAATCTCACCACCACACCCCCATTTCTCTAATCTCACCACCACACCCCCATCTCTCTAATCTCACCACCCACCTCCATTTCTCTCTAATCTCACCACCCCACCCCCATTTCTCTGTAACCTCTCCACTCTTACAATCCTCCAGAAACCCAAGTACGAGGTGCGCTGGAAGATCATCGAGGCGGTCAACGGGAATGATTACACCTTTATTGACCCCACCCAGCTGCCCTACAACGAGAAGTGGGAGTTCCCCAGGGAGAAACTCCGCCTAGGTACAGACTCTCCCTCCGCCCCTCACACCAGGGGCCTCAGGGGTGTGTAGGGGTGCGGGGGGAGCCGGCTGTGTGTCCAGAGAGGACAGCAAGTGAGAATCGGGGGTTCAAACCTCATCACATCCTGATTCTGAAATCAGTCCTGGTGTCCAGGGTTTCTCAGGACAAGGCCTGAACCTCACATCCCGGAGGTATGGTGGGCAGGGAAGGGAAAGGTGGTGGAGTCGTTGATGGGAGAGGAGTGGGTGGGTAATGGGTAACAGGGGGAAGAGTGGCGGTTGGGGGTGGGATAAGGGGAGGTTTGGTGGGTGTGGGATAGGAAAACACTATTACACATCGGGGAGTTGGAATTTTGAGTTCACTTCTGATGTCCTCCATAAATCAATTTATATGTTTGTTCTTGTGAATGCATGGGCTTCTTCTGAGTGTTCCGATTACTCCCACATTCCAAAGACAGGGTCACCGGCGATTGTAAATTTTCCTGTCATTAGGCTAGGGTTAAATCAGTGGGTTGTTGGGTAGTGCGGCTCACTGGGCGGGGGGTGGGGTGGGCAGTTCTGTATGGTATCTCAATAAAAGAAATAAAAAAATGACAGGGGGGGATGCGTGAGGGGTGGATTGAGGGTTAAAGGAGTGAGGATAAGCCCATGATAGGTTAGGCTGAGGGGAGTAAGGTGAGAGAGTAGTGGGAGGACGGCAGATGGGTGTGGAAGGAGGAGGTGGGAGTGAGTAGGGTGAAGGGAAGGGTGGAGACAGTGGCTGGGAGTGGATAGGGTTGAGGGGATGTTGATGGAAGGGTTGGGAGTGGATAGGGTGAAGGGGAGGTTGAGGGAGGATTTGGGAGTGGATAGGGTGAAGGGGAGGTTGAGGGAGGGGCTGGGAGTGAATAGGGTGAAGGGGAGTTTGAGGGAGGGGTTGGGAGTGGATAGGGTGAAGAGGAGGTTGAGGGAGGGGCTGGGACTGAATAAGGTAAAGGGAAGGGTAGAGAGAGAGATTGAGAGTGAATATGGTGGTGGGTGGAGAGAGGGGTTGGGAATGGATGGGGTGAAGAGGTTGGAAGTGGAAATGGTGAAGGGGAGTTTGAGGGAAGGTTTGGGAGTGGATAGAGTTGTGGGTGGAGAGAGTGGTTGGGAGTGGATAGGGTGAGAGAGGTTGAGGGAGGATTTGGGAGTGGATAGGGTGAAGGGAAGGATAGAGACGGGGTTTGGGAGTGGATAGAGTGGTGGATGGAGTGAATGGTTAGGAGTGGATGGGGTGAAGGAGAGGTTGAGGGAAGATTTGGGAGTGGAAAGGGTGAAAGGGAGTTTGAGAGGGAGTTGGGAGTAAACAGGGTGAAGGGAATGGTGGAGAGAGGGATTGGGAGTGGAGGGGGTGAAGGGGAGGTTGAGGGGTGTTTGGACATGGATAGGGTAGGGATGTGAGGGAGATGTGGAGAACGGGGGCCAGTCGGATGGGTCTCATCCTAAATGCTTCTCTTCCCAGGGAAGGTGCTTGGTGCGGGAGCTTTTGGGAAGGTGGTGGAGGCGACGGCCTTCGGCCTGGGTCAGGAACACGAGGCCACCAAAGTGGCCGTCAAGATGCTGAAACGTAAGAGTTCAGTTCGACCTTCCTGCCGCTCCCCCTGCCAGGGTCACGGAGTGTAACCCTCTCCATGTCCCTTCCTAGGGTTGTGACATTCTCCTCACCTCCAACATGGGCCATAACCCTCTGGTCACCCCTCCTGGCTTCACGGTCCTTTCCCAAACTTCAACATCAGGGTCACGACCTTCTCTCTGTCTCTGACACTGGGTTCATGACCTTTTCCCTGCCACTGATACCGGAGGGGTGAAGACCCTCACCCCTTCTGCCAAGGCATAATTCCCTCCTCACCCTTCCCTCCACAGTCACAACCCACTTCCCATCTCCGACACCAAGGGTCATGACAGTAGTTTACCTTCACCGTGGACTCCAGAGGCTTTTAAGCACTATAATTGGGCCAATCTCTGCCCTCTCATCTGGCAGCTCATCCCACATACTCAGCACCTCTAAGTAACACCTCAGACCTAATTCTTCTTCAGCCACATTACCCCGACCGGGGCATAGACTGCCAACAGCCCTCTGTCCTGGGCCTGTGTTTCACGTTGTCCCCAGGTGTAACCCATTTCCTTCTGTTTCCTTCCTCTCCCAGGGATGAGACCTTTGGAGTGTCTGTTGGCACTGGGTTTTTAACAGGATGGGGTTGCTAACCCCATGCCCAGCCCCCTTTCTTTCACAGCCGGGCTTGGGACCGTCCACGGTGGAGTTTTGGCTCTCAGGTCCCTCCCTTTAGTTCTCTCCTCTGACCCACGCTCTTGGTATATCATTCCCTCCCGGCTGCCTGCTTGACCAGTTGCAGCCATTACTGCCAGAGACGACCAGACTGTGGCATCTCCTGAGTCTCTTTCTCTCTGCGTCCACAGCCAGTGCCCACTCCACTGAGAAAGAGGCCCTGATCTCCGAGCTGAAGATACTGAGCCACCTGGGCCAGCACTCCAACGTGGTCAACCTCTTGGGGGCATGCACACTCGGAGGTGAGAAAGGAAGGAGGGCGGGAGGGTGGTACGAGGACAGTCCGGTGGGAGAAGCAAAACATTCCCTCACCCTCGTACATGAAAGATTGTGAGAATGCAGACAAGGAGGCTGAGGCAGCTTACAGCATGCTTGCTTATTAGTCAAGGCGTTAAGTTTAAAAAGTCAGCAAGTTATGTTGCTGCTTTATAAAACTCTAGTCAGGCCACATCCGGAGTGTTCTGTGCAGTTCTGGTCACCCATAATGGGAAGATACCCTCTTTGGAGAGGGTGCAGAAGAGGTTCACAGGGTCTGGAATTGAAGACCTGTGATATACCAAAAGGTAGGACAAACTTGGGTTGTTTTATCTGGAGCGGTGGAGGCTGACGGGAGATCTGATAGAGGTTTATAAGATTGAGGGACACAGACAAAGTAGACAGACAGCATCTTTTTTCCAAGGTACAAACGTTCTAGTACCAGAGGGCAAGAGGGGCTAAGTTCAAAGATGAGAGGGGAAAGTTTTTTTATACAGAGTGTCGGGGGCCTGGATTGTGCCGTCTGGCGTGGTGGTCAAGCCAAGTCACATTTTATTGTCATTTCGACCATAACTGCTGGTACAGTACACAGTAAAAACAAGACAACGTTTTTCAGGCCCATGGTGCTACATAAACAATACAAAAACTACACTGAACTATGTAAACACGAGGAATTCTGCAGAGGCTGGAATTTCAAGCAACACACATCAAAGTCGCTGGTGAACGCAGCAGGTCAGGCAGCATCTCTAGGAGGAGGTACAGTCGAGGTTCGGAACTCCATCCCTCCCCCTCCTGTCTTCTCCTGTCATTTCAGATCTCCCCCTCCCCCTCCCACTTTCAAATCTCTTACTAGCTCTTCTTTCATTTAGTCCTGACGAAGGGTCTCAGCCCGAAACATCGACTGTACCTCTTCCTAAAGATGCTGCCTGACCTACTGAACTACGCAAAACGACACTAGACTACAGACCTACCCAGGACTGCATAAAGTGCACAAAACAGTGTAGGCATTACAATAAATAATAAACAAGACAATAGGCACGGTAGAGGGCAGTAGGTTGGTGTCAGTCCAGGCTCTGGGTATTGAGGAGTCTGATGGCTTGGGGGAAGAAACTGTTACATAGTCTGGTCGTGAGAGCCCGAATACTTGTGTGGGAGAAGAGTTTGTATGAGGGGTGCGTGGGGCCCTTCATAATGCTGTTTGCTTTGTGGATGCAGCGTGTGGTGTAAATGTCTGTGATGGCGGGAAGAGAGACGCCGATGATCTTCTCAGCTGACCTCACTATCCGCTGCAGGGTCTTGCGATCCGAGATGGTGCAATTTCCGAACCAGACAGTGATGCAGCTGCTCAGGATGCTCTGTACATCAGGGACTTTTCAGAGACGTTTAGGCAGGCACATGAATGTGAGGAAAATGGAAGGAAATGGGCATTGCGTAGGCAGAAGGGATTAGTTAGCCATTTGATGACTAATTTAATTGGTTTACCACAACACTGAGGACTGAAGGGCCTGTTCCTGTACTATACTGGTTCATGTTCTATGTTCTAAGGTTCAGTTGCTTGACTTTCAGGATGAGGCAGTAACTTGGACTCACATTGGAGCTTACGGGGAGCAGCTGAAGTGTGGTTGCACAGCACTGTGCAAGGGTCTTAGGCCTCTAAATCTTTAATATACCTTTTGTCTTAGACATTTATTTTTCATCTTTGCATTATCGTGTCAGTAGAAAAGAGCAAGTTTTAGTTTTACAAACATTCATTTTCCAAAACGTTAAATGTTAGAGAAATTTTTTGTATTTCTTTAAAGAAAGTATTAAGTAACAGACTTTTCAAATAAAAACTTGATTAGTTTGTAGGCATCTGGCCCAGTGCATGATTAAACAAAGGTAAGAAACAGCTGCTAATGATCAATGACATAATGAGTGGAATGAACTAAACTGATTAACTGAAATAGAAACAGGTATAGAAGGAATCAAACTGGGCAAAGGACAACCAAACTAAAAGGTGAGGGAGTGGCAGATGTGACAGTTTAACCTTTAAATCACCAAATGTTACACCATGCTAAGAGACACAAGACACAAGGTGGTCATTCTGCATCAGCCAAGTCTCTCCCAGGCAGAAATTTCACAGCAGGCAGGAGTTTCAATTTGTGTTGACTAAGCTATTCTGAAGAAGCACAAAGAAATGGGTAGGATGAAGACCAGAAATGCAATGGTTGGCCACAGAAACTGAGTGCAGCAGACCAGAGATACATCAAACTGATGTCCCTTCTCAATCAGAACATGTCCTGCACTGCTATCAGCTCTGAACTCACAGAAACCACTGGAACCCAACAACACCCCTCCACAGTCCAGAGAAGTCTTGTCAGAAGTGGTCTCGTGGAAGAGGTGCTGCCAAAAGCCATTCCTCTAAATTGGAAACGAAGCCCAGAGACTCACCTATGCACAAAAACACATGTACTGGAGTGCTGAACAAGGGCAGCGGGTGTTCTGAACTGATGCGTCAAACAGGAGGCAGTTTGTCCGTAGAAGAGCTGTGGAGTACTACGTGATGAGAGTCTGCAGCCAACAGTGAAGCATGGTGGAGGTTCCCCGCAGGTCTGGGGCTGTACTTCTGCAAATGGAGTTCCTGATCTGGTCAGAATTAATGGAATCCTCAGTGTTGAGAAGTACAAGCAGATTCTCATCCATCACACAATACCATCAGGGAGACGTCTGATTGGTCCCAACTTCATTCTACAGCAGGACAATGAGCCCAGACACATAAAGATCTATCTTCAGTGAAAGGAAGAACAAATTTTGGAAAAGATGATATGGCCCTGATCTCAACATCATCGAGGCTGTCTGGGGTTACTTGCAGAGACAAACAAGTGAGACAGCCAAAATCTGCAGAAGAAATGTGGCAAATTTTCCAAAATGCTTGGAACAACCTACCAGCCGATTTTCTTAGAAACCTGCACAACAGTGTACCTAAGAGAATTGACGTAGTTTTAAATGCAAAGGATGGTCACACCAAATATTGATTTGATTAATTTTTTTTTACTGTTTATTACTTTTTATAGTACTTTTTTGATATTTAGAAATTTTTGAGACTAGAAATAGCCTCAAGATTCGAGGGAGTAGATTTAGGACAGATATGAGGAGGAACTGCTTTTTTTCCCAGAGTGGTGAATCTGTGGAATTCCCTGCCCAATGAAGCAGTGGAGGCTACCTCAGTTAAGATAAGGCTGATTAGATTTTTGCATAGAAGTGTAATTAAAGGTTATGGGGAAAAGGCAGATAGGTGGAGATGAGTCCATGGCCAGATCAGCCAGGATGTTATTGAATGGTGGAGCAGGCTCGACGGGCCAGATGGCCGACTCCTCCTCCTATTTCTTACGTTCTTATGTTTTTATTTAATTATTTTTGAAAATAACTTTGCTTAACAGAATTTTTTTTAGGTGTGCCTAAGACTTTTGTACAGTACTTGTAGATGGTTGCCTCTCTGACCGGAGACCTGTGACTAGTGGAGTTCACAGGGATCGGTGCTGGGTCCGTTGCTGTTTGTCATCGATATCACTGATCTAGATGAAAATGTGGTAAACTGGATCAACATATTTGCATATGATACCAAGTATGCACTATATAGAAACATAGAAAACCTACAGCACAATACAGGCCCTTTGGCCCACAATGCTGTGCTGAACACGTACTTACTTTAGAAATTACCTAGGGTTATTTTTAAACATCTCTTTATTGCTTTTACAGAATAAAAAGAAAACACATTAGATCATCCATAGGTTTGAAAGTACAACAAAGTTAAAGAAAAGAAAAAAAACATGAGAAATCAAAAGAAAAAAGCAAACACCCCACCATTAAAAAAGCAGTCAATTCAGTTTGTTACTTTCATCATCCTGAATATTGTTCTCCAGAAACTTGTAGAAAATGTCCCAAATCTCCTGAAATTTGCCAAGTTTGTTTTCTGTGATGTAGTTTATCTTTTCTAGAGCAAGATAAGAAGTCATTCCTTTCAGCCATTGTGAGAGCCCATTGGTTGTTGGTTTCTCCCATGAATAGGCCATGCAGCGTTTGGCTTCCAAAAAACAAATATTAAGCAGAGACCTTACAATTTTGAAGGTTACAAAGTCCTTTGGATAAGTATTCGGAATACATAATTTAGGATCAAGGGGCACCTTTTTTCCAATAATCTGACTAATCAAATCCAGCACCTTCTTCCAGAAGCAGATTATCTGGGGGTGCTCCCACATACAATGGAACAGAGACCACTTTTGGTGGTTGCATTTAATGCCTGTGTCTGGAATGTTGGTGTTAACGTGATGCAACCTGACTGAAGTAATGTACTGTCTCGTTATCCACTTGTATTGTGGTAATTTCGAATGAGTGTTCACTGATTGGGTGTGAACTAAGGAGCAAGCTTCTTTCTGACAGATTCTCATGCAAGTCAGTTCTCCATGCTTGTAGTATGTTGTTTGATGACTCTTTGCATTTACTTGCAAACAAATTGTATAATACAGACACATGTCCCCTAGCTTCAGATAATTTCAGAGTGATGTCTCCTAGGGTAGGTAAAGGAGGGAGCTTCAAACTGTGACCTTGCCTGGACATAATAAAACTTCGCAACTGAAGGTATTTTAAAAAAGTGTTTTGTTGGAATTCCATATGTGGCCTGAGTTCTTCAAATGACATAATGTATTGCCATTATAAAGATCAGACACCTTAGCTATGCCTCTGGCCGACCAAGTTTTAAAACCAGGGTCAGCTCTGCCGGGCCAGAAGTTATCATTACCAAAGATAGGAGTAAACTGGGATAACTGTGATGTGTCTCCCAAATACGCAAGAGCATCGTGCCAAACCATTATTGTATTTTTTACAAAAGGGTTTTTAGTTTGTTTGACCAGTTTTTTCTAATTTGCTGAATACACATATAGTTCTAGAGGGATATTGATTGACTGGATTCCTTTGAGACCCAAGTAGGGGAGAGATCCTTAACAAAGTCAAACATTCCTGCTCTAATTTGGGCTGCCCAGGAATACCATGTAAGATTTGGTAGCTATAAGCCACCTCTATCATACGGCAAATATAACACGGAAAGCCTGAGTCTTGGACGTCCATTATTCCAGATAAAATTAGAAAAAAATTTCTTTAATAGATAAAAGAAAGAAGATGGAGGAGAAAGTGGGATAGATTGGAAAAGGTACAGGAACTTAGGTAAAATTTACATTTTTAGAATGTTTATGCATCCAATCAAAGATGTGGGCAATTTCGTCCAACTGTTTATAAATTGAGTAACTGAGTCTGTGAGAGGATTATAATTAGTTGGGATAATTTTATCACTAGTAGGAGTAATTTTAACACCCAAATAAGTAAAATCCTGTTCTGACACCATAAACAGAGTTTGAAGTGAGAGATTGAGTTTCTCATCTTTATCCATGAATAATATTGCAAATTTGTTGTTGTTTATTTTATAGCCTGCAAAAGTACCAAAAGTACTTATCAGGTCAATTAATGTTTGTTTCAAGTTGGAGCAAAACAAAATTACATTATCTGCGTACAGGGCTATGCGATGTTCTATATCTCCTATAGTTATTCCTACTATGTTAGCCTGTTTTCGAATTGCCATAGCAAGTGGCTCAACGGCCAGAAAAAACAGGAGGGGAGATAGGAGACAGCCCTGTCTTGTTCCCCGTTAGAGTTTAAAAGGTGCCGAAAAAAGCCCATTAGTTAAAATTTCAGCCTGTGAGTTAGAATAAAGAAGCTTAAAATTCCACCTTAGAAATTTTCCCCCTATACCAAATCTTTCTAAAACTTTAAATAGATATTGCCATTCCACTCTGTCGAAGGCTTTCTTGGCATCCAATGATAGAATAGCGCTATCAGAGCTTCCAGATTTTTCATAAAGTCTATTAAGCACTCTTCGAATGTTGTGGAAGCCCTGCCTTCCCTTAACAAATCCATTTTGGTCAGGGTGGACCATTTTTGGCAAGAGTGGCTCCAGCCTCCTAACTAATACCTTACAGAGAATTTTGAGATCATTGTTCAGAAGTGAGATTGGCCTATAAGATCCACATAGGGACGGTGGTTTTCCAGGTTTGAACAGTAGTGTAATTACTGCCATATTAAGAGATGGAGGAAGGGATCCAGTGTCAAATGACTCCTGATACATATCAAGCAGAGGTGGTATTAATTTAGTCTTAAAGATTTTGTATATTTCAATCGGAACTCCATCAGGCCCAGGAGTTTTCCCTCCCTTCATGTTAGTTATAGCTTCAGACAATTCTTTAGCCTCTAAGCTAAACTTTGTGTGGGCACGTGGCCAAGTGGTTAAGGCATTGGACTAGCGACCTGAAGGTCGTGAGTTCAAGCCCCAGCCGAGGGAACGTGTTGTGTCCTTGAGCAAGGCACTTAATCACACATTGCTCTGTGACGACACCGGTGCCAAGCTGTATGGGTCCTAATGCCCTTCCCTTGGACAACATCGGTGTCGTGGAGAGGGGAGACTTGCAGCATAGGCACCTGCCGGTCTTCCATACAACCTTGCCCAGGTGCAGATCTCGCAAGACTAACGGATGCCTTTAACTTTAAGTTTAAGTTAAACTCCAGCAAGATCAAGGACGTTTCATCCAGGGGGTGTAAATTCTAACAAGTTGAGAAATTCCTTTTGTATTTGTGGAGCTGAATCTGGATATTCTGAGTTACACAGATTTTGGTAAAATCTCAAAAAGATATTGTTTATTTCTTTTGGGTCAGCAGTTGTCACCCCCTCATCTGATTGTGTGGAATTTATTGTCCTTTCTGTTTGTATCTGTTTAATGCGCCTTTTCACCCTGCTCAAAATAGGATCGCTTCAGTCTCATCAAACTTTTTGTTGCCTCATTAATGGACAATACATTATATTTAGCTCTCAGTTTGTTAAGTTCTGCAAATAGCTGCTGAGAGGGATTTTGAAATATTTCAGATTTGGTCTCTTTTATTCTTTTTTCAAGCTGTTCTGTTTCCAATCTAAAAGATTTGTGTTTAAAGCTGGTAAAGCTAATCATCTGACCTCTGAGAAAGGCTTTAAAGGCTTCCCACCTTATAGCAGCAGATGTCTGGTCGGTATTATTTCCAAAATAGTAGTCCATCTGTTCTCCGATAAACTCTATAAATTCTGGATCCCTAAGCCAAGTCGTTTGAAGCCGCCACCTTGGGGAGTAATGTAAAGCGTTAGGCAGGTTCAAAATAAATGAAACTGAGGCGTGGTCTGAAATTATTATGCTATCATACCAGCAGCTTATGATTGTGGATATTCAAGCAGCTGAAACTAAGTAATAATCAATTCTGGAAAAGGACTGGCAAGTGCTGGAATAGCAGGAAAAAGTTTATCCGGGTACTTCCTTCTCCACACATCAACTAAATTAAAGTCTTTAGTGCATTGCAATAACTCTCTTCTTGTCTGATGGTGAGAGGTATCTATCCCATTAGATCTGTCTAATTCAGGTTGAAGTGCACAATTAAAATCACCATAAGATGGCCTGGCAGAGCAGCTAATAATAAAAACATATGTCTGAAAGAAGCTGGATTGCCATCATTTGTCCCATACACATTGACCAAATTAAACCTGGTTGAGAAAATTTCACATTGAATGATCAGGTATCTGCCAGATTGGTCTTCAGTAGCATTAACAAGGTGGAAAGGCGTTGACTTATGTATAAGGGTAATTACCCCCATGAGTGTGAGCTGAAAGAGGCTGAAAAAACCTGTCCCGGCCATCTCCTCCTTACTCTAACTATATCCTCAGGGGTTAAATGGCTTTCCTGCAGAAAAACTATTTTCGTTTTTAACTGTCTTATCCTACTCATGACTTGCCTTAACTTGACAAGTTTGTTTGATCCTCTTACATTCCAAGAGGTAAAACTGAAGTTCACAGGGCATAGGCTATTAGTTATAATTTCAATCATGTTGAGCTGAATTGATTTAGAACGACTGCTAACTGAGATTACAACATAACAAAAAAAATGAGTAAAAACCAGTAAATAACAACTAGGGCATTGTAAACATAACTAAGTATACTTCCGGAACTGAAATACACCCACCCATCCCACGATGAACACCTCCTGTCGGCTCCGAAAGAGGGCCTAATTATGGAGCTTAACTGGTCCTCCCGTGCCATCATCATGGTGAGGAACAGCATGGCCAACAGCCAGAACAGAGCCCCAACGTTATCAGTAGTAGAGAATATTACAACCAAATTATACCAAGAGTCTTCATCAAATTTAACCTGGTCGTAGTTACAGTGCCACTGGAGATAATGAGAACCGATGCAAATTCGTTAACATAAACAATGCAGTGGGTAACACACCGCTAATGTTCGTTAGCGTTAATTTATGTCCCTTAGGCACCATGAACATACCTATTCACGCAAAAGTCAAAGAACTGCTGTACTGTCTCACTTGCCCACAGCCTCCAAGTTGTAGTCTTCAGATTTCTCCGCTGCCGGTGCACTGTCAAAGGTGTGGCGTTTTCTTTTGTAGGTCACCAGCAGTTTAGCGGGGTGAATTATCCCATACCGTAGGTCCGGGATGGAGAGAGAGGCTAACTCTTTCTTCACTGGAGCAAAAATTTTCTTTCGGCTGAGGAGTTCAGCAGAGACGTCGGGGAAAAACATGATTCTCTGATTGTCGAAAAGTACAGGTTCTTCCAGCCTGGCAGCCTTCATAACCCGGGTCTTGTCCGCGTAGTTTAGGAACTTCATTATCATTACCCTGGGTCGCTTAGCCGACGGTACTTCAACTTCGTTAGCCCTGCCAATTCTGTGCGCTCTCTGAATTAGCAGGGCCCAGAGGAGTTTTCAGCACCAAGCACCTCGGGGATTCATTTTTCCAAAAAATAGACCATATCAGCCCCTTCCGCCCTCTCCAGAAGACCCACCAGGCGAAGGTTGGAACGGCGGCTACGGTTTTTCCAAGTCATCCACTTTAAACACTAACGCCTCCATAGCTGCTTTCGTGGTTGTATTCTGATTACGCAGAGAGGCGATATCATCTTGAGCAGTGCTAATTCTATCTTCGGCTTCTGTAATGCGCACTGTGACAGCTTTCAGATCAGCTTGTACTCCCGAATAGCGTTTAGTAGCCCATCAAATCTCGACACAAGGTCATCTTTCATTGTCTGAATAGCGCTTAGGCTTTGGTTTGGGCCTGCTGCCGCACTAGCATCTGCTGCCTCTTCTTCACTAGCACTGTGGTTAGCTTGCACCGCATGGTTACAGGTGGGGTCTAACTTCGAAGACTTTTGCGTCGCTTTGTTGGTTTCTGTGGCACTTAGGCTATCACTCAGTTTCCAATTTCATTTTAAAAATCTTTTTTATTAATTATTCTTAACGATCAACAAAAACATTAAGATAATCAAGTCAATATGTCAATATGTACAATAAAGAATTAAATTAACAAATAACTGATTAACAAAGCTAAGCAATACAGGTATATCAATAATAAGAAGAAAAAATAAAATGTTAAGAACGTTTTTTTGAAAGAAAAAAGAAAGAAAAAAAAGAACCCCTACTAACTAAAAAAAAAACGAGGAAAAAAACCCATTGGGAGCACAACCCCGGAGCTATACGTCAAACAAGCTTCCATAAAAGAAAAACATCAATCCGCCAACTCAAATCCATTTAACCAAAAATCAGAAGGAAACTAGATTAGTTAACTCAAATCAGATGATAATAGCAAGCAAATGAACCCCACCTTTTCTCGAAATCAAATCGAGGATCAAAAGTTCGACTTCTGATTTTCTCCAAACTAAGACATAACATCACCTGAGAGAGCCATTGTATCAAAGTGGGAGCAGAGGCCTCTTTCCATTTTAATAAAATAGCCCTTCTGGCCAATAATGTAACAAATGCAATTACATGTTGGTCTGATAGAGAAATACCATGAATATATTGAGGGATTATACCAAACAAAACTGTCAATTTATTAGGTTGTAAATTAATCCTTAAAACTTTAGAAATTGTAGAAAAAATAGATTTCCAAAAATGTTTCAATACAGAACACAACCAAGACGTGTGTCAATATAGCCGTCTCAGTTTTACATCTATCACATTGACTATCAACATTAGGAAACATTTTAGACAGTCTTTCCTTTGTCAAATAATAACAATGTACAATTTTAATTCCAATCAGACAAACTGGAGCTGTTCAGGTAATTTGAGGTTGTTTGGTTGCGTAATTTCAAAGCTTTTCGGAGCAGCTCTGACACACGTCTGCTCAGCACCACGCCATAACCGGAAGTCCAGAAATTACCCTGGGTTACCCGTTTTTCAAGCTCTATGTACCTATCCAGGAGTCTCCTAAAATGCCCTATTGTATCCGCCTCCACCACTGTCGCCGGGAGCCCATTCCACACACTCACCACTCTCTGCGTAAAAAAAACACTTACCCCTGACATCTCCTCTGTACCTATTTCCAAGCACCTTAAAACTATGCCCTCTCGTGCTAGCCATTTCAACCCTAGGAAAAAGCCTCTGACTATCCACACGATCAATGCCTCAATCATCTTATATGCCTCTATCAGGTCATCTCTCGACCTCCATCGCTCCAAGGAGAAAAGGCCAAGTTCACTCAACCTATTCTCATAAGGCATGCTCCCCAATCCAGGCAACATCCTTGTAGATCTCCTCTGCACCCTTTCTATAGTTTCCACATCCTTCCTGTAGTGAGGCGACCAGAACTGAGCACAGTACTCCAAGTGGGGTCTGACCAGGGTCCTATATAGCTGCAACATTACCTCTCGGTTCTTACTGAATACCACGATTGATAAAGGCCAATACACCGTATGCCTTCTTAACCACAGAGTCAACCTGCGCAGCAGCTTTGAGCGTTCCATGGACTCAGACCCCAAGATCCCTCTGATCCTCCACACTGCCAAGAGTCTTACCATTAATACTATACTCTGCCATCATATTTAACCTACCAAAATGAACAATCTCACACTTATCTGAGTTGAACTCCATCTGCCACTTCTCAGCCCAGTTTTGCAACCTATCAATGTCCCGCTGTAACTTCTGACAGCCCTCATCCAGGTCATTTATAAAAATCACAAAGAGTAGGGGTCCCAGAAAAGATCCCTGAGACACACCACTGGTCACCAACCCCCATGCAGAATATGACTCATCTACAATCAATATTTGCCTTCTGTGGGCAAGCCAATTCTGGATCCACAAAGCAATGTCCCCTTGGATCCCATGCCTCCTTACTTTCTCAATAAGCCTTGCATGGGGCACCTTATCAAATGTCTTACCAAAATCCATATACACTACATCTACTCCTCTACCATCATCAACGTATTTAGTTACATCCTCAAAAAATTCAATCAGGCTCATAAGGCACAACCTGCTTTTGACAAAGCCATGCTGACTATTCCTAATCATATTATGCCTCTCCAAATGTCCATAAATCCTGCCTGTCAGGATCTTTTCCATCAACTTACCAACCACTGAAGTAAGACTCACTGGTCTATAACTTCCTGGGCTGTCTCTACTCTCTTTCTTGAATAAGGGAACAACATCTGCAACCCTCCGATCCTCCGGAACCTCTCCCGTCGCCATTGATGATGCAAATATCATTGCCAGAGGCTCAGCACTCTCCTCACTCATCTCCTACAGTGCCTGGGATATATCTCGTCTGGTTCCGAAAACTTATCCAACTTGATGCTTTCCAAAAGCTCCTGCACATCCTCTTTCTTAATATCTACATGCACAAGCTTTTCAATCCGCTGTAAGTCATCCCTACAATCGCCAAGATCCTTTTCCTTAGTGAATACTGAAGCAAAGTATTCATTAAGTACCTCTGCTATCTCCTCCAGTTCCATACACACTTCTCCACTGTTACACTTGATTGGTCCTATTCTCTCACGCCTTATTCTCTTGCCCTGCACATAGTCGTAGAATGCCTTGGGGGGGGGGGGGGTTCTCCTTAATTCTGTTTGCCAAGGCCTTTTCATGGCCCCTTCTGGCTCTCCTAATTCCATTCCTAAACTCCTTCCTGCTCGCCTTATAATCTTCTAGATCTCTATCATTACCTAATATTTTGATCCTTTTATAAACTTCTCTTTTCTTCTTGACTAGTTTTTCAACAGCCTTTGTACACCACCGTTCCTGTACCCTACCATCCTTTCCCTGTCTCATTGGAACGTACCTGTGCAGTACTCCACGCAAATATCCCCTGGACATTTGCCATATTTCTTCCGTACCTTTCCCTGAGAACATCTGTTCCCAATTTATGCTTCCAAGTTCCTGACTGATAGCTTCATATTTCCCCTTACTCCAATTAGACACTTTCCTAAATTACCTGTTCCTATCCCTCTCCAATGCTACAGTAAAGGAGATAGAATTGTGATCACTATCTCCAAAATGCTCTCCCACTGAGAGACCTGACACCTGACCAGATTCATTTCCCAATACCAGATCAACTACAGCCTCTCCACTTGTAGGCTTATCTACATATTGTGTCAAGAAACCTTCCTGAACACACCTAACAAACTCCACTCGGTCTAAACCCCTTGCTCTAGGGAGATGACAATCATTATTTGGAAAATTAAAATCTCCCACCATAACAACCCTGTTATTATTACACCTTTCCAGAATCTGTCTCCCTATCTGCTCTTTGATGTCCCTGTTACTATTGAGTGGTCAATAAAATACACCCGGTAGAGTTATTGACCCCTTCCTGTTTCTAACTTCCACCCACGGACACTCAGTAGACAATCCCTTCATGACGTCCATCTTTTCTACGCTATGACACTATCTCTGATCAACAGTGCCACGCCCCCACCTCTTTTGCCTCCCTCCCTGTCCTTTCCGAAACATCTAAAACCTGGCTCTCTAAGTAACCATTCCTGCCCCTGAGCCATCCAAGTCTCTGTAATGGACACCACATCGTAGCTCCAAGTACTGATCCGCGCTCTAAGCTTATCCGCTTTGTTCATAATGCTTCCTGCATTAAAATAGACACCTCTCAAACCATCAGTCTGAGTATGTCCCTTCTCTATCACCTGCCTATCCTCCCCCTTGCACTGTCTCCAATCTTTCTCTATTTGTGAGGCCAATCACCCCTTCCTCCGTCTCTTCAGTTCTGTTCCCACCCACCAGTAATTCTAGTTTAAACTCTCCCCAGTAGCCTTAGCAAACCTCCCCACCAGGATATTGGTCCCCCTGGGATTCAAGTGCAACCCGTCCTTTTTGTACAAGTCACACCTGCCCCAAAAGAGGTCCCAATGATCCAAAAATCTGAATCCCTGCCCCCTGCTCCAATCCCTCAGCCACGCGTTTATCCTCCACCTCATTCTATTCCCACACTCACTGTCATGTGGCACAGGCAATCCCGAGATGACTACCTTTGCGGTCCTGCTTCTCAACTTCCTTCCTAACTCACTGTAGTCTGCTTTCAGGGCCTCCTCCCTTTTCCTACCTATGTCATTGGTATCAATATGTGCCACGACCTCTGGCTGTTCTTCCTCCCACTGCAGGATATTTTGGACACGATCAGAAACATCCTGGACCCTGGCACCTGGGAGGCAAACTACCATCCACGTTTCTTTCCTGTGTCCACAGAATCATCTGTCTGACCCTCCTAACTATAGAGTCCCCTATCACTGCTGTCTTCCTCTTCCTTTCCCTACCCTTCTGAGCCACGAGGCCAGTCTCTGTGCCAGAGGCACGGCCACTGTCGTTTCCCCCAGGTAGGCCGTCTCCCCCAACAGTACTCAAACAGGAGTACTTATTGTTAAGGGGGACAGCCACGGGGGTGCTCTCTAGTATCTGATACAGTATATAAGATATTTTTATGTGTACACAGTCACACTCAACAGTTCTTTGTAGATTGAGTTTTATAGGAATGCCTTCATTGTGTTTTTTATGCTGCATCAGATCCGCTGTAGAAATCATTTTGTCCTCCTTTACACTTGTGTACTGAACAATAACAATAAACAATCTTGAATCTTGAAGATTGGGGGTTTAGTGGAGATTGAGTAAGATTATCGAAGTTTGCAGAGGGATCTGGACCAGCTGGAAAAATGGCAGATGGAATTCAATACAGACAAGTGTGAGGTTTTCTACTTCAGTAGGACCAGCCAGGGTAGGTCTTACTCAGTGAACAGGAGGGCACTGAGGAGTGTGGTAGAACAAAGGGATCTGGGAATACAGGGCCATAATTCTTTGAAAGTGGCGTCACAGGTAGATAGGGTTGTGAAGAAAGCTTTTGGCACATTTGCCTTCATTAGTCAATGTACTGAGTACAGGAGATGGGATGTTATGTTGAAATTGCATAAGACAATGGTGAGGCCTGATTTGGGGTATTGTGTGCAGTTTTGGTCACCCGCCTACAGGAAAGATGTAAATAAGGTTGAAAGAGTACAGAGAAAATTTATGAGGTTATTGCTGGGTCTGAAGGGCCTGAGTTATAGGGAAAGGTTGAACAGGTTTGGACTTTATTCCCTGGAGCGTGGGAGAATGAGCAGAGATTTGATGGAGGTGTACAAAATTATGAGGGGTATAGATAGGGTAAATGCAAGCAGGCTTTTTCCAATGATTTGGGTGAGACTAGAACTAGAGGTCATAGGTTTTGTGTGAAAGGTGCAATGTTTAAGGCAACCATGAGGGGGACTTCTTCCCTCAGAGGGCGGTGAGAGTGGAACGAGTGGTGGATATGGGGTCGATTACAACGTCAAGAGAAGTTTGGATAGGTACATGGAAGGAAGGGGTACAGAGGGTTATGGTCCGGGTGCAGATCAATGAAACTAGGCAGATTAATATTTCAGTGCAAAGTACATGAGCTGATGGGCCCGTTTCTGTGGTGTACTGTTTAGTGTTTGCATAAATATAGAGAGGGAAGGTAAAGAAATAGAGAGACAGATAGATATAATAGACAGAGATAATGGAGATGGAGAAAGAGGGGCTAAATCGAGGTGGGCGAGGTTATTAATCTGAATTGTTACGAGTCGATGATTGCAGGGACTGGTTGCTTGACGCTGAGAGTTTTGGTTTACGAGGGAGGTGCTTTTCACTAACACAACAATGTGTGACAGGCTCTTTAACCTGATCCCCTCTTATTGCAGGCCCAGTCCTCGTTATCACCGAATACTGTCACTACGGCGATTTACTGAACTTCCTGAAACAGAAGGGGCAGAGCCTGGCCTACAGTGACCGTGAGAATCATTACAAGAACGTATCCCAGCTGAAAGGAGGCCAGAGGTGAGGGAGATTCTGTCCTCTGCACCGGGTTCACATCATCTGCCATAGGCTCAACCTTCTTCCAACCAATCCTACCCACATCTGGCTTCTCAACTCCCCTTCCGTTTCAAATGTTTTTATTGTAAAGCAACATCAGCTTAACCACAACCGACAATGTCCTAGAGTGCAATGCTTCTTTTCCCTTTCTTATAACACCATAATGAAAATCAAATGAATGTATGTATAGTGAACAAGCAAAAAGCAAAGGAAACCCTACCACCCCGTCTCCTTTCCCCTTCCCAGCCCTTCCCTCCCCTCACCCCTCTCGTATGTGCTGTTTAGGTCCTACTGCCTCCCCCCCCCCCCACATTTAGTTCAGCTGTCGGTCTCTTCTAAATACAACGGTAATGGTGGCCAGATTTTTTCAAATTCCTTGAGTCTGTCCTTGATGATGCATCTTATCCTCTCTAGACGCAGAGTATCCATCGCTGCAGCCAGCCACTGTCTGAGTGATGGAGTTTCCTCCTTTTTCCAGAACATCAGTATCAGTTTCTTTCCATTAAGTATGCCATAGGTCAGGAGTTGTTGCTGGGTAGCCTGGAATTCATTTGACCTCACAGAAGTTCCAAAAATTATTAAAATGGGGTCTGGTATTATCTGAACCTTTAGTACCTTCGATAGGACCTCAAATATTTGCTTCCAATACTCTTGTATCCTGGGACACAAAGCATAACTATGTAACAAGTTTGCCTCCGAGGACTTGCATTTCTCATACATTGGGGACACCTCTGGGAATATTTTATGAATCCTTACTTTTGAGTAATGTAGTCTATGTAGGATTTTAAATTGTACTAAACAATGCCTGGCATTGATGGAACAGGAGTTAACATACTCCAAAACCTCATTCCATATAACCTCCTCTACCTCTGTACCCAACTCCTTTTCCCACTCTTTTTTAATATTATCCATTGTTGTATGACACTTGTTTTGTATGGCATCATACAGATAGGTGGTGATGTGTTCTGTCCCTAAACGTAACTCAACTCGCCTTCCTCCCGGACTGCACCCCCCCCCCCAGTCTCCACCCAGCTAACAGGAGTCACCTGCAGCCTATTTATACCCAGCACTCATCCAATCTTTGTTCACTCATCCAACCAGCCAGCCTCAACCAGTGGCTCCAAGTCTTAAGTTACCTCGTTATCTCGTCGTCTTTAGTTCTTGTTCTCTTTTGATTTGTGACCCTTGTGGCTTGCTATTTTGCGATAAGTATCATTTATCGCTAAATTGTCTCCGCTCCTCTGCTTCCGGGTCAAGCCCCCCTCTACATTAACAGGACAAGATCATGGACTCACACTCCCTTGCCTCTCTAGTCTTGGCACTGAGATCAAAGCTCACCCTCAGCTCATCTCATCTGCTCCCTGGGTCTCCTGCACTGCCTGGGTTCTTTCAGATATTCTACTTGTTGGTGAAATGTCAGCCATACAGAAATAATCCTGGAGTTTGATTAAAGTGTCAAATAGGGTTTCAACCTGAAACAGTGATGGTTCTTCCCCAGCCCCCCTCAGGTACTGCTCAGTTTGCTGTGACTGGCAGATAAATGTGAGGTGTTGCACCTCAAAAGGACAAATGCAAGGAGACAGTACACTGTTAAGGGCAAGATCATTAACAGTGTTGCTGAACAGAGAGATCTTGGGATCCAAGTTCATAGCTCCTTGAAAGTGGCTACACAGGTTAACAAGGTGGTTAAGAAGCTTATGGGATGTTTGCTTTTATTAGTCAAGGCATTGAGTTCAAAAGTCAGGAGATTCCATTGCAACTTTATAACTTTATGGTTAGGCAGCATCTGCAGTATTGTGTACAGTTCTGGTCACCCCACTATAGGAAGGATGTCGAGGCTTTAGAGAGGGTGCAGAGGATGCTGCCTGGTTTAGAGGGCATGACTCTGGAGCATCGGAAGCCGACGGGAGATCTGATAGAGGTTTTTAAGATTATGAGAGGCAGAGATAGAGTGGACTGGGAGTATCTGTTTCCCAGGGTTGAAGTGTCTAATACAAGGGGGCATGTATTGAAGGTGAGAGGGGGTTGGTTCAGGGGGGATGTGAGGGGTAAGTTTTTTACTCAGAGAGTGGTGGATGCCTGGTCTGTGCTGCCTGGCATGGTGGTAGAGGCAAATACGTGAGAGGTTTTCAAGAGAAGTTTAGACAGGCACATGTGAGAAAGATGGAGGGATATGGACATGGTGTAGGTTCCTTAAGTTTGTTACAGCCAGGGATGGTAATGGAGACAAGCTCCCACTACCTACTAAATGTTCCCAATGGCATTCGCCTCAAATAACCTCTGACAACCAAGTCCAGCTCCTGGCCTTCACATGTGACTTAGCTATTAAGCCCAGCCGAACCATTTCTGCTGACAGGAGAAGGGGCAAAGGTGGGTTACTAGGACCTTAGAGCCAGTCACTTTGGTCAAATGGGGCTCGTCAGCCATGGTTGGCAGCTCATCTAGGAGAAGGCAAACTCTGATGTCAAACCTCTGCAGCCTTGTGGTTATACCCACTCATGGGGAAAGCTTCGAGAATAAACCTCGAGGGAAAAATCTGGAGCTGGAGTCCCTAAGGCAGTCCTACATTGAGTTCAATCCCGACTGGCAACTCCCGTCATGCTGCTGGTACCAAACTGTATCAGTCCCTGCCATTCATCAGACGCATGGAGGCGGGGAGCTTGCCCTCCATATTGTATATTGCGTACTTAGACAGCTGGATGTAATACCCACAGTCTACTCTGACCGACAGAGGCCTCAGCAGTGGTAGGTAGGAGGGACTAGTGTTTGGGTGTTTCTGATTTGGTGTTTAGCTGGGCAGCACAACATTGTGGGCCGAATGGCCTGTTCCTGGGCTGTACTGTTCTATGTTTTAACTTGGCCTGATCATAATGCTACTACAGTGCTGGTGAATGCAGATCAGGTTCAATTCTCTGTCTATAGAGCAGAAGACATGGGAGTAGCATTTCTGGCCCATCCAGTCTGCTCCACCATTCCATCATGGCTGATTTATTATCCCTCTCAACCCCATTCTTCTGCCTTCGCCACGCTACTTTTGACTCCCTGACTAATCAAGAATCTACCAACCTCCGCTTTAAATAAACCCAATGACTTGGCCTCCACAACATCTGCAGCAATGAACTCCACAGATTCACCACCCTCTGGCTAAAGAAATTCCTCCTCATCTCCGTTCTAAATGGACATCCCTCTATTCTAAGGCTGTGCCCTCTGGTCCTAGACTATGGGAAACATCCTCTCCATGTCCACTCCTTCTAGGCCTTTCAATATTCGACAGGATTCTGTGAGATTCCCCCCTCATTCTTCTAAGCTCCAGTGAGGACAGGCTCAGCCCCATGAAATACTCTTTATACTTTAACTCTTTCATCCCAGGAATCATTCTTGTGAACCACCTCTGGACCCTCTCCAATGCCAAAGGGCCCAAAGCTGCTCACAGTTCTCCAAGTCCGGTCTGAGCAACGCCTCAGCACTGATTGCATCCTAGTCCTCTCAAACTGAATGCTAGATCACCTCCAGTTGGACAGATCATGTTGTGTCTCCTCCCCTAATCCTTCCCAGGACACGAACCAACGCTCTGCCCTCTTCTCTCCCGCAGGTCGGGCAACTACATGCCCATGAGGATGAGTGTAGGGAGTAGCAGTCCGATCATTTCTCAGTCTGAACACCAGGACTCCGAGGGTAAGCGTTCAGTTCACTGGCAGTGCTTGTAATGCTTGTTCCTGGGTCGGGGGGCGGGGTCGCACCTTGGCCAGTGGTCAGTACTGTCCCAAGTTTACTGACCGATTGGTAATGCTTGTTCCTGGGTCGGGGGGGCGGGGTCGCACCTTGGCCAGTGGTCAGTACTGTCCCGAGTTTACTGACCGATTGGTAATGCTTGTTCCTGGGTCGGGGGGTGGGGTCACACCTTGGCCAGTGGTCGGTACTGTCCCGAGCTTACTGACCGATTGGTACGATGCAGAACAGGTCCTTCTGATAATGAACTGCATCACCCACAGCAACCTACCAATTTAACCCCAGCCTAATCACAGGACAATTTTCAATGACCAATTAACCTACTAACTGGTCTGTCTTTGGACTGTGGGAGGAAACCTGAGTACCCAGAAGAAATTCATGCCATGTATCAGGAGAACATACAAACTTTCTTACAGAGGACACCAGGATTGAACTCCCACACCTGAGGCACAATAACATCACGCTCCTGTTATCCTGGGGTGGTAACCTGGGCCAGACGGACAAAGGCAGAGAGTCATTCTGGCTGGTTGGTGCAGTCACTTTATGATCGGGTTCAGTTCCCACCGCTGTCCATCAGGAGTTTGTACGTTGTCCCCGTGACCGGGCAGTTCCTTCCAGGTGCTCCGCTTTCCTCACACAGTCCAACGGTGCGCAGGCTGCTGGGTTAATTGGTCCCTTGGCATAGAGTGAGTGGTGGAATCTGGGGGGTTGTTGATGGGAACGTGGGAGAGAATATAGTGAGATCTGTGTAAATGGTCAGCACACACTCGATGGGCCGAAGAGCCTGTTGCCATGCTGTACCTCACTATCATTCCATGACCAAGTCATCCAATAGAGACTTGGTAAATAGGGAGTTTGGCTGGGGGGAGGTAGAGGTTTAAGGAATGGATGAGTGCATTGGCAAGGTGCTAGAAGAAGGGGTGGGATGGGCCGAATGGCCACCTTGCGTGCAGTCACTATCCGTGACGCTGTCCTGCTTTGCTGTGTTGTGTACAGAGGACGAGGTGCAGCTGAACCTGGAGGATCTACTGAGATTCTCCCATCAGGTGGCCACTGGCATGGAGTTCCTGTCCTCCCGAAATGTGAGTATGGCTCAGATAGAGGGAGGGTGCCTGTCTACACTCACACACTCACATTCACACTCACATTCTCCACACTAACACTCACGTACACACTCACATTCTCCACACTCACACTCAGGTTCACACTCACACTCTCCAAACTCACACTCACGTTCACACTCACACTCTCCACACTCACTCACGTACGCACTCACATTCTCCACACTCATGTTCACACTCACATTCACACTCACACTCTCCACACTCACACTCATGTTCACACTCACACTCATGTTCACACTCACACTCTCCACACTCACACTCACACTCATGCTCACACTCACACTCTCCACACTCACACTCATGTTCACACTCACATTCTCTACACTCACACTCACACTTACATTCACATTCTCCACACTCACACTCACGTTCACATTCACATTCTCCACGGTCTGCAGGTTCTCTCTCTGTCTGCATGGGCTTCCTGTGGTGCACCGGTTTCCTCGCACATCCTCGTGACGTGCGGAGCTGCTGGGTTACCCGGCCACTGTGAATTGTGTGGGTGACAAGTGGCATCTGGGGGCTGTTGGTGTGAATCTGTGCAATTCAGGTTTAACCTCCAGGTTGAGTCGGTGGTGAAGGCGGCAAATGCAATGTTGGCATTCATTTCTAGAGGAATAGAGTATAGGAGCAGGGATGTGATGTTGAGGCTCTATAAGGCGCTGGTGAGACTTCACTTGGAGTACTGTGGGCAGTTTTGGTCTCCTTATTTAAGAAAGGATGTACTGACGTTGCAGAGGGTACAGAGAAGATTCACTAGAATGATTCCGGGAATGAGAGGGTTAACATATGAGGAACGTTTGTCCGCTCTTGGACTGTATTCCTTGGAGTTTAGAAGAATGAGGGGGGACCTCATAGAAACATTTCGAATGTTGAAAGGCATGGACAGAGTGGATGCGGCAAAGTTGTTTCCCATGATGGGGGAGTCTAGTACAAGAGGGCATGACTTAAGGATTGAAGGGCGCCCATTCAGAACAGAAATGCGAAGAAATTTTTTAGTCAGAGGGTGGTGAATCTATGGAATTTGTTGCCACGGGCAGCAGTGGAGGCCAAGTCATTGGGTGTATTTAAGGCAGAGATTGATAGGTATCCGAGTAGCCAGGGTATCAAAGGTTATGGTGAGAAGGCGGGGGAGTGGGGCTAAATGGGAGAATGGATCAGCTCATTATAAAATGGCGGAGCAGACTCGATGGGCCGAATGGCCTACTTCTGCTCCTTTGCCTTATGGTCTTGTAGTCAATTCATTGCTACAGATGGCAGTGGAGACCAAGTTACTGGGCACACTTAAAGGTGGAGGCTGATAGGTTCTTGATTAGTCAGAGTGTCAAAGGTTACGGGGAGAAGGCAGGAGAATGGGGGTGAGAGAGATAATAAATCAGCCATGATGGAATGGAGGAGCAGACTCGATGGGCAGAATGGCCTCATTCTGCCCCTGTATGTTATGGTCTAATTTGGAGAGAAAGATATCGGATGGGTGACAGTGGTGTTTGATTATCAGTACATACTCGATGGGCCAAAGGGCCTGTTTGTGAGCCAAAGGACTCTGCAGCGCTGAAGGCCGGTTATCTGGTGAGTCACGAGGCTGTGGAGGACTGAGCGATAGTGAGATCAGGCAAGGGATACTGACTACTGGACCGGATCTGATTACAGTGCATCCATCGAGACGTGGCTGCCAGGAACGTCCTGCTCTCACAGGGCCGAGTGGCCAAGATCTGCGACTTCGGTTTGGCGAGGGACATCATGAACGACTCCAACTACGTGGTGAAGGGCAACGTGAGTTCTGAGACTGGGCAGCCGCTGAATCAGCTCTCTGTCCGCCGCTGTCAGCCTCCCCACAACCCCCCGGTCCTTCCCACCCACCTCCTGTCCTGTTGCAATAGCTCATGTCCAGTATGTCCAGTACAGACTAAACTTGCCATTAGTCGGGGCAACCATCTTCAGTATCCAAACACTCTCCGCTCCACCAGTAATCACCCATCCCATCTACTCTGCCCATTCCCTTCCTGCTCTCTCTTCCCTCCCCACTCTCCCCTCTTCTCCCATCTTTCCTTTCCCCTCACTACCCCTCCTCCCCTCTCCCCACCCTCTTTCCTCCCCTCCCAATCGCGGACACTCTCCGCAGTGCCCCTGCTGCCGTCCCGGGCCAGTGTTACTGACTCTGCTCCCTCCCCACTCTCCCCTCTTCTCCCATCTTTCCTTTCCCCTCTCCATCCTCTCCCCTGCTGCCGTCCCGGGCCAGTGTTACTGACTCTGCTCCCTCCCCAGGCTCGCCTGCCCGTGAAGTGGATGGCCCCGGAGAGCATCTTCGACTGTGTCTACACGGTGCAGAGCGACGTCTGGTCGTACGGCATCCTCCTGTGGGAGATCTTTTCTCTGGGTAAACAGCCTGCACTGCCGCTGGCACACAGACACACGCCCTCTCTCACACTCACACATCATTCTGTACACACTCTCACACACAGACACGCGCCCTCTCTCACACTCACACATCATTCTGTACACACTCTCACACACAGACACGCGCCCTCTCTCACACTCACACATCATTCTGTACACACTCTCACACACAGACACGCGCCCTCTCTCACACTCACACATCATTCTGTACACACTCTCACACACAGACACGCGCCCTCTCTCACACTCACACATCATTCTGTACACACTCTCACACACAGACACGCGCCCTCTCTCACACTCACACATCATTCTGTACACACTCTCACACACAGACACGCGCCCTCTCTCACACTCACACATCATTCTGTACACACTCTCACACACAGACACGCGCCCTCTCTCACACTCACACATCATTCTGTACACACTCTCACACACAGACACGCGCCCTCTCTCACACTCACACATCATTCTGTACACACTCTCACACACAGACACGCGCCCTCTCTCACACTCACACATCATTCTGTACACACTCTCACACACAGACACGCGCCCTCTCTCACACTCACACATCATTCTGTACACACTCTCACACACAGACACGCGCCCTCTCTCACACTCACACATCATTCTGTACACACTCTCACACACAGACACGCGACCTCTCTCACACTCACACATCATTCTGTACACACTCTCACACACAGACACACGCCCTCTCTCACACTCACACATCATTCTGTACACACTCTCACACACAGACACATACTCACACACACCATTCTGAATACATGTGCACGCATACACTATCAGACACACGTAGCCACACGCAGCATTTTGTGTATACACACACACACACACACACACACACACAGAAACTTCCCTGAGTAGCGTGACAAACACAGTGTGTGTTCCCACTGCAGGTTCGAGCCCGTACCCGGGAGTTCCGGTGGACAGCACCTTCTACAAGCTGATCAGATCGGGTTTTCAGATGGGACGACCAGCGACCGCCCCTCCCGAGCTGTAAGCCAGTCACTCCATGGGGCGGGGAGGGATGAGGCAAAGGAAGGGATTCATTGGGAATGGTGGGGCGGGGAGGGATGAGACAGTGATCTGGGCAGTAGGAGGGATTCATTGGGAACTCTCCAATAAAACTGGACCGGGGAACGGCTTCTGAACGGCTCGGTACAGGTGGGGAGTGCACGGGCCGAACCCTCAGGACTCCCATCACATCGGCTCTGAGAGCAGTATCCAGGGGCCCATATCCGAGTCCTGCCTGTTCTCTATCCTGGAGATCACCATCTCCAACAGCACTAATGAAGGTTTGGAACAAATTCACTTTTTTAAAAAATCTGGTAGTTGAGACGTTTAATGCTGCCATTTATTTCAGCTCACCAGCTCTGAGGCAGTCTTTCCCATCTTCTTGGTGCATCCCTCCTCTCCCAGGGATGAGCTCTTCAGAGCTTCTGTTGGCGTTCCTCTAGCTCCAGGTTTTCACGGGATGGGCTACCAGCCCCATGCCCAAACCTCCTTTTGCAGTCGGGCTTGGGACTGACAAGGGTAGTTACAAGGCTGCCACAAATCTGTGGTAAAAGAAACACAAAATCCCCCACATTTTTCAGCAGGGAACCGGTCGGAATTCTGCACGGAACTCCAGATCATGGGTCATTTGGTTGACCGGTGGGGACAGTCTGAGAATGTAGATGAGCTGATCAATTGGTCAGTCTGAGGGTGTAGATGCAGACATCCCACCTCTCCCGGAAGTTCCGGGAGTCTCCCGCATATGAATAGTGGCTCCCTGATGCCTGCAAATTATATACAATGTCACGGAAATCAATTTTTTTGAGAGCGAGCAAGTGAGAGAATGCAAGAGAGAGCGCGAGAGCGACCACGAGAGAGAGAAAGCGAGCGAGAGAGAGAGAGAGCGCACCATGGCAGAGTGTTCCAAAAAAATATAAAACGTACGTCACCCCAGACTACACTAAAGTGTACCCCTGCCTAATAGGGGTGAAAAATAATGACAGTGTTGCTCGCTGCACTGTTTGCAACAGTGACTTTTCTATTGCCCATGGTGGGTTAAGACTGTAAAAGACATGTTGAGGTGAGTTTAACAGGTGTCATTCGTTCATTAACATAGCTAACATTATTTAAACTAGCTGGCTGGCTGCTAAGGAGCTACTCTATTGCAGACATCCCACATCTCCCGGAAATTGATGGCGCTACCTCCCTGAAATGAGTTTTCGCAGGGTGGGATGTCTGTAGGTGAGCTGATCAATTGGACAGTCTGACGGTGTAGATGAGCTGATCAATTGGACAGTCTGACGGTGTAGATGAGCTGATCAATTGGACAGTCTGACGGTGTAGATGAACTGATCAATGGGGACAGTCTGCCTTTTACATTGCAACTCATCCTGTTGACTGCAATTTACCCTATCAATAGCCTCCCCACACTGCACATTGCCCCTCTGTTTGTAAACCAGCTACCTCATCTTCATCACTATCGTCTGCCTTTCCTACGATACTTCTTGCATTGAAATATAAGCAGCTCAGGACACTTGTCACACCAGTTAGGAATCAAAAGGTGTCCTGCACCTTGCGTGTAACTACATCTCTGTATGTCCTGTCTATCACCTCCCATCCTCCCAAACGGTCCCACCTTTCAAGAATGGGACTTTGAGAGACTCTCAGATTGGCACATGGATGATAGAAACATGGAGAGTAGGTTAAAAAGTCGGCATGTCATCTTGGGCCAAAAAGCCTTTACTATCCTGTTTTCTATGTTTAATGGTCTGAGGTAAGTTGATAGATAGGAAAGGTTTAAAGATAAATAATAAAGATTAGTTTTATTTGCCACACGCAAAGCATAAAATCATACAGTGAAATGCTTCATTTGCGTCAGCGACCTGCACAGTCCAATGATCGGATATTGAGCCGAACCATCGACTGTTTACTTCTTTCCAAGATGCTGCCCGGCCCGCTGCCTTGCCTGACCCCCTGCCCGACCCGCTGCCTTGCCTGGCCCCCGCCCGGCCCACTGCCTTGCCTGGCCCGCTACCTGGCCCACTGCCCACTGCCTGGTGTGTTGCTTAGATTTCCAGTATCTGCAGATTTTCCATTGTTTGCATTCCAAGGATGTGCTGGGGCAGCCCACCAATATGTCATGCCCATAACTCACAAAACCGAATCCATACGTCTTCGGAATGTAGGAGAAATCTGGAGCAAGGAAACCCACACGTCACAGGGAGAACCAGAGTTCATTCTGATTTTTTTTTATCAGCTGCATGGACCAACCACAGCTCTGAACAGGAAAATTTTGAACGGCCTGAAAACTGCACTGAACTTTCATAAAACGTTAGATAAAATAAAATTCCATGTGCGCAGCAACAAAGGCTGTGTGTGGGAGCATTTCAGTGTGTGGCCGTTCACCCGAGAGGGAACAGTGAGGAGAGCGTACAAACTCCAGCGGCAGGAGGTGAACCTCAATCATTGGCGCTGAGGGAAATGGGCTTCACATGCAAAAAAGGAAAGGGATTGGTGTAGAAGGGCATCTTTGTTGCAGTGAAGGGCCTGTTTCTGTGTGGACTCCATGATCTATGGCGTGGCTGAACCCTGGGTGCAGGGCGACAGTGCCCAGAGGCCCACAACTTTGGAGATTTGACGCTGGGGTCTGGGAGAACTGAGCTGCTGTGACATCCAAGCCGAGGTGCTGCCTGACCCTGACTTGGGAGACAGGGTCTTGCGGTCATGAAACAGGGGAGATGACCCATGCCTACCTCTGACCTTTGAACTTTGTTCCCCAGCTACGACATCATGACCCAGTGCTGGAGATTGGAAGCCACTGAGAGGCCGTCCTTTAGTCAGATTGTGAGACTGATCGGGAAGCAGATGGTGCAGTTCTGTGAACAGGTTCTCTTGAACTCATTATCTCATGTTCTTGTTATTTATTGCTATTTATCTGTATTTGCATTTGCAGTTTGTTGTCTTCTGCACTCTGGTTGATCTTTCATTGATCCTGGTAGAGTTCCAATGCTATCGATTTGCTGAGTATGCCAGCAATAAAATGAACCTCAGGGTTTTATATGGTAATAAAATGTACTTTGATTGTACTCAGGAGAGGGCATGGGGAGAGGTCAAGGGGCAAGGAATCAGTATCAGGTTTATTACCATTCCATTGGATGGCGGGGTGGAGATGCCAGCCAAAGGTACCGATGACCCAGGCAGGAAAAGGGAGGAGGTCCTGAAAGCAGACTACAAGGAGTTGGGGAGGAAGCTGAGAAGGGTAGTAATCTCGGGATTGCTGCCTCTGCCACGCAATGATGAGTATAGGAACAGAATGAGGTGGCAGATAAATGTGTGGCTGAAAGATTGAAGCAGTGGGCAGGGATTCAGATTTCTGAATAATTGGGACCTCTTTTGGGGCAGATGGGACCTGTACAAAAGGGATAGGTTGTACTTGAATCCGAGGGAGACCAATATCGTTGTGGGCAGGTTCACTAGAGCTGTTGGGAGAGGTTTAAACTAATACGGTAGAGGGATGGGAATCAGTATGACAGAGCTAAGGATGAGCCAGCAGGTTTACAAGTAGATGATGGGTGTAACATGAATGTAAGGAAGGACAAGCCAATGACTGGGTACAAATGCAGACAGAGCAAAGAGTCAAATTGTACCACAGAGGCAAGATTCAAAAGGGTGAAGAATGCAGTACTGTACTGAAGGTGCTGTATTTAAACGCACGTAGCATTTGGAATAAGGTGGACGAACTTGTGGTGCAATTAGATATTGGTCATTATGATTTTGTGGGCATCACTGAGTCGTGGCTGAAAGAAGGTCAAAGTTGGGAATTTAACATCAAAGGATATACTTTGTATCGTAAGGACAGGCAGGAAGGCATAGGTTGTGGTGTGGCTCTGTTGGTAAGAGATGGAATTACATCTTTAGAAGGAGGTAACATAGGGTCAGAAAATGTTGAATCTTTGTGAGAAACTGTAAAGGTTTTAAAAACCATTATGGAAATGTCAGATGAATTTAATGAGTACTTTGCTTCAGTGTTCACTGTGGAAGACACTAGCAGTGTGCCAGTGGTCTGTATGTGTCAGAGAGCAGGAGTGAGTGCCATTGCTATTTCAAGGAAAAAGTGCTAGGCAAACTGAAATGTCTTGAGGTGGATAAGTTACCTGGACCAGATGGACTACATCCCAGAGTCCTGAGAGAGGTTGCTGAAAAGATAACAGATGCATTGGTCATGATCTTTCAAGAATCACTTGATTCTGGTATGGTCCCAGAGGACTGAAAAATTGCAAATGTCACTCCACTCTTTAAGAAAGGAGGAAGGCAAAAGAAAGGTTAAAAAAACTATTTGCATCTTTGCATCATCAATGGGGACGGGAGAGGTTCCGGAGGATTGGTGGGTTGCAGATGTTGTTCCCTTATTCAAGAAAGGGAATAGAGATAGCCCAGGAAATTATAGACCAGTGAGTCTTACTTCAGTGGTTGGTAAGTTGATGAAAAACATCCTGAGAGGCAGGATTTATGAACACTTGGAGAGGCATAATGTGATTAGGAATAGTCAGCATGGCTTTGTCAAAGGCAGGTTGTGCCTTAAAAGCCTTATTGAATTTTTTGAGGATGTGACTAAACACATTGATGAAGGTAGAGCAGTAGATATAGTGTATATGGATTTCAGCAAGGCATTTGACAAGGTACCCCGTGCAAGGCTTATCGAGAAAGTGAGGAGGCATGGGATCCAAGGGGTTCTTGCTTTGTGGATCCAGAACTGGCTTGCCCTCAGAAGGCAAAGAATGGTTGTAGACAGGTCATATTCTGCATGGAGGTCGGTGACCAGTGTGTGCCTCAGGGATCTGTTCTGGGACTTCTTCTCTTCGTAAATGACATGGATGAGGAAGTGGAGGGATGGGTTAGTAAATTTGCTGGTGACACAAAGGTTGGGGGTGTTGTGGATAGTGTGGAGGACTGACAGAGGTTACAGCGGGACATCAATAGGACACAAATCTGTGCTGAGAAGTGGCAGATGGGGTTCAACCCAGATAAGTGTGAAGTGGTTCATTTTGATAGGTCAAATACAATGGCAGAATATAGTATTAATGGTAAGACTCTTGGCAGTGTGGAGGATCAGAGGGATCTTGGGGTCCGAGTTCATAGGACACTCAAAGCAGCTGCGCAGATTGACTCTGTGGTTAAGAAGGCATATGGTGTATTGGCCTTCATCAATCGTGGGATTGAATTTAGGAGCTGAGAGGTAATGTTGCAGCTATATAGGACCCTGGTCAGACCCCACTTGGAGTACTGTGCTCAGTTCTGGTCACCTCACTACAGGAAGGACGTGGAAACCATAGAAAGGGTGCAGAGGAGATTTACAAGGATGTTGCCTGGATTGGGGAGCACGCCTTATGAGAATAGGTTTAGTGAACTCGGCCTTTTCTCCTTAGAGCGACAAAGGATGAGAGGTGACCTGATAGAGGTATATAAGATGATGAGAGGCATTGATCGTGTGGATAGTCAGAGGCTTTTTCCCAGGGCTGAAATGGCTAACACAAGAGGGCACAGGTTTAAGGTGCTGGGGAGTAGGTACAGAGGAGATGTTAGGGGTAAGTTTTTTACGCAGAGAGTGGTGAGCATGTGGAATGGGCTGCCAGCGACGGTGGTGCAGGCGATTACATTAGGGTCTTTTAAGAGACTCCTGGATAGGTGTATGGTACCTATGCAGAACTCCACGCAAATATCCCCTGAACATTTGCCACATTTCTTCCTTACATTTCTCTGAGAATATCTGTTTCAACTTTATGCTTCTCGAGTTCCTGCCTGATAGCTTCATATTTCCCCTTACTCCAATTAAACGTTTTTCTAAATTGTCTGTTCCTATCCCTCTCCAATGCAATGGTAAAAGAGATAGAATTGTGATCACTATCTCCAAAATGCTCTCCCACTGAGAGACCTGACACCTGACCAGGTTCATTTCCCAATACTAGATCAAGTACAGCCACTCCTCTTGTAGGCTTATTTACATATTGTGTCAAGAAACCTTCCTGAACACACCTAATAAACCCAACCCCATCTAAACCCCTCGGTCTAGGGAGATGCCAATCGATATTTGGGAAGTTAAAATCTCCCACCACGACAACCCTGTTATTATTACATTTTTCCAGAATCTGTCTCCCTAACTGCTCCTCGATGTCCCTGTTACTATTGGGTGGTGTATAAAGAACACCCAGTAGAGTTATTGACCCCTTCCACCCACAGAGACTCCGTAGACAATCCCTCCATGTCTTCCTGCTTTTCTACAGCCGCGACAGCATCTCTGATCAACTGTGCCATGCCCCCACCTCTTTTGCCTCCCTCCCTGTCCTTTCTGAAACATGTAAAACCCGGCATTCAAAGTAACCATTCCTGCCCCTGAGCCATCCAAGTCTCGGTAATGGACACCACATCATAGCTCCAAGTACTGATCCACGTTCTAAGCTCATCCGCTTTGTTCATACTACTCCTTGCATTAAAATAGACACATCTCAAACCATGTCTGAGCGTGTTCCTTCTCGATCACCTGCCTATCCTCTCTCTCGCACTGTCTCTAAGCTTTCTCTATTTGTGAGCCAACCGCCTCTTCCCCCGTCTCTTCAGTTTGGTTCCCACCCCCCAGCAATCCTAGTTTAAACTCTCCCTAATAGCCTTAACAAATCTCCCCCCCGGGATATTGGTTCCCCTGGGATTCAAGTGCAACCCATCCTTTTTGTACAGGTCACACCTACCCCAAAATATGTCCCAATGATCCAGAAATTTGAATCCCTGCCCCCTGCTCCAATTCTTCAGTCACACATTTATCCTCCACCTCACTCTATTCCTATACTCACTGTCACGTGGCACAGGCAGTAATCCCGAAATGACTACCTTTGTGGTCCTGCTTCTCAACTTCCTTCCTAACTTCCCGTCATCTGCTTTCAGGAGATAATGCTGAGGCTTTGTAATACAGTAGTCGGGCCACACTTGCAGTATTGTTAACAGTTTCGGGCTCAAGATCTCAGAAAGGAGGTGTTGTCATTGGAGAGAGTCCAGAGGAGGTTCACAGGATGATTCAGGAAAAAAAGGGGTTAACATATGAGGAGAATTTGGCAGCTTTGGGCCTGTACTCACTGGAATTTAGAAGATTGGGGATCTCATTGAAACCTACCGAATGTTGAAAGGACTAGATAAGGTGGACGTGGATAGACATGTCAGAATGGGAATGGGATGTGGTATTAAAATGTGCGGCCACTCCTCTACTGTAAAGATGAAGCCACACTCAGATTGGAGGAACAACACCTTATATTCCGTCTGGGTAGCCTCCAACCTGATGGCATGAACATTGACTTCTCTAACTTCCGCTAATGCCCCACCTCCACCTGGTACCCCATCTGTTATTTATTTATATACACACGTTCTTTCTCTCTCTCTCCTTTTTCTCCCTCTGTCCCTCTGACTATACTCCTTGCCCATCTTCTGGGTTTCCCCCCCTCCCCCTTTTCCTTCTTCCCAGCCCTCCTGTCCCATGATCCTCTCATATCTCTTTTGCCAATCACCTGTACAGCTCTTGGCTCCATCCCTCCCCCTCCTGTCTTCTCCTATCATTTTGGATCTCCCCCTCCCCCCTCCCACTTTCAAATCTCTTACTAGCTCTTCCTTCAGTTAGTCCTGACAAAGGGTCTCGGCCCAAAACGTCGACTGTACCTCTTCCTAGAGATGCTGCCTGGCCTGCTGCGTTCACCAGCAACTTTGATGTGTGCTGCTTAAAAGGCCCAGATCACCTCGATCTCCGGCACACAACAAGAAAAAACACTCCCTTCACTGGACGTCGCTCATTCCAAAGCCCCCGTTATCTCTAGCCATAACCCAAACACTGCCGCTGCAGAGAAACCATCACATTAGCAGTGAAACCTTTCCCAGGATGTTACACCTAAGGAGCAGAGAATACACAAGAGATTCTGCACAATTTGGAAACACACACAAAATGCTGGAGGAACCCAGTAGATCAGGCAGCAGCTATGGAGGGGAATAAACAGTCGACATTTCGGGTCGAAACCATCCATCAGGACTGGAAGGAAGGGGAACAATAAGAAGGTAGGCGGAGGGGAAGGAGTACAAGCCAGTAGGTCCTGAGGAAACATTGTCCATTTGTTCCCCTACGTAGATTCTGCCTGATCTGTTGAGTTCCCTCAGCATTTTGTGTGCAAAGCAGAATTAGGCAATTCAACCCATCAAATCTGCTCTACCATTCCATCGTGACTGAATTATTATCCCTCAACATCATTCTCCGGTCTTCTTGCTGTAACCTTTGATTCTCTGACTAATTAAGAACCTATAAACCTCTGCTTTAAATGTACCCAATGACTGGTCTTCACAGCCGTCCGTGGCAATGAATTCCACTGATTCACCACCCTCTGGCTGAAGAAATTCCACCTCATCTCTGTTCTAAAGTGACATCCTTCTATTCTGAGGCTTTGCCCTCTGGACCTAGACTCCCTCCCTATTGGAACATCCTCTCCACATCCACTCTATCCAGGCCTCCAGCATTCCTGGAGTTTCTCCAGCATTTCGCTACATTGGTTCTCTGTCCCTTGTTCTGTGGATTTGAGCTCTAGCTCACTTTTTAATGTATATTATTTCTGGCTTTTTTGAATGGTTTTTAAATCTATTCAATATACGTATACTGTAATTGATTTATTTTGTTTCTTCTGCATTGTGTATTGTATTGAACTGCTGCTGCTAAGTTAACACATTTCATGTCACGTGCCGGTGATAATAAACCTGATTCTGATTCTGCTCCAATGGTGAAAATCCTCAAGTTCAGGTTCATTGTCATCTGACTGTACATTTATACAAGCAAACAAAACAACGTTCCTCTCGACCTTGGTGCACCCCACAAAATAAATATATCACAAACAGCACATCAACCAAAATTTCACCACAAACAAGTTCATAAAATCTCATTCAGAATGCAAGTGGTGCACAGCACAGGTGGAGAGCTAGCTGGCTTTGTGACAAGCCCTCGGTGGTGGCAAGGCGTCCAGCAGGTCGGCCAGTCGGTGTTTCCGATCCGAGCCCCTTCATCAGAACTTTGAAACAAAGAAGCAGCTTTGTGTTCAGTAGGAGGGAGAGGCGTGGGTAGAAAAGATTAAAGGTTGGCTTTATTTGTCACGTACGTTGAAACATCAAAGGCACAGTGAAATCCGTCACTTGTGTCAATCATCAACACGGACTGAGGATGTGTTAAGGGCAGCCCACAGGTGTCACCACGCTACTGGCACTGACGAAGCACGCCCACAACTTGGTAACCTACTAACCAGTGTGTCTTTGGAATGTGGGAGGAAACCAGAGAATCCAGAGGAAACCTACACGGTCACGGGGAGAACATACAAACACCTCACAGACAGCAGCGGGAATTGAACCGTGACCTTAGAGTTACACCAGCCACTATCGTGATAGAACAAGATCAGATGGCTCAGTGGGGAGCAGTTGCAACACTTTATTGCATGGAGAGGGGATTTGAGAGGGTGTAGAGGGGATTTACCAGGACGCTGCCTGGATTAGAGAGGGTGCAGAGGGGATTTACCAGGACGCTGCCTGGATCAGAGAGGGTGCAGAGGAGATTTACCAGGATGCTGTCTGGATCAGAGAGGGTGCAGAGGGGATTTACCAGGATGCTGCCTGGATCAGAGAGGGTGCAGAGGAGATTTACCAGGATGCTGTCTGGATTAGAGAGGGTGCAGAGGGGATTTACCAGGATGCTGCCTGGATTAGAGAGGGTGCAGAGGGGATTTACCAGGATGCTGTCTGGATTAGAGAGGGTGCAGAGGAGATTTACCAGGATGCTGCCTGGATTAGACAGCATGTCTTATGAGGATAGGCTGAGCAAGCTGGGCTTTTTCTCTGTGGAGTGAAGGAGGATGAGAGGTGACTTGATAGAGGTGTACAAGATGTTAAGATATACAGTATCCCAATTTGGAAATGCTGATACGATGGGGCAGGGCATGGCAATTCATGGAACACTATTATAGCTCAGGGTATTGGAGTTCCGAGTTCAATTGTGAGTTCATATCACTGGGGAGTTGTCTACTGGCCACCGAATTAAAAACATTACAGTGGCACAAACAATAAACAGAGAAATATCTGAGGCATGTAAAAATGGAACAGCTGTTATCATGGGGGATTTTAACTTGCACATAGATTGGGGAAATTAAGTTGGTCAAGGTAGAGTCTTGAGGAGGACTTCATAGAATGTGTCTGTGATGGCTTTCTTGAACAACATGTTACTGAAACTACAAGGGAACATGCTGTCTTAGATCTGGTCCTATGCAATGAGACAGGTAAAATTAATGATCTTGTAGTTAGGGATCCTCTTGGAAAGAGTGATCACAGTATGATTGAGTTTCTCGTACAAATGGAGGGTGCAATATTTCGATCTACAAGGAGTGATTGATAAGTTTGTGGCCCAAGGTAGACAGAATCAATTTGAGAAAACCTAGCACATTTATTTTTCAACATAGTCCCCTCCTACATGTACACACTTAGTCCAGCGGTCGTGGAGCATACGGATCCCTTCTTTGTAGAAGTGGTCCACAGCAGAGGTGATTGATAAGTTCATGGCCTAAGGTAGAAGGAGATGAGTTATACAGCTCTCATTACCTGCACGTGCAGTTCAACTCTGAGTGAAAATGTGGAAAGTTTGAAGTTTCTCCTCATCTCTCTCTACCTTAGGCCATGAACTTATCAATCATCCCTGCTGTGGACCACTGCTGGAGGTCCATGACGCCGACTTCTACAAAGAAGGGATCCATATGCGCCACGACCGTTGGACTAAATGTGTAAATGTAGGAAAAATAAATGTGCTAGATTTTCTAAAATTGACTCCTTCTACCTTAGGCCACGAACTTATCAATCACCCCTTGTAAAACCAGTGTATTATGCCTAAACAGTGGAGACGCCAATGAGGGAGGATTTGGCTAGTGTAGACTGGGAATACAGGCTATATCATGAGACGGTTGAGGAACAGTGGAAGATTTTCAAAGAGATTTTTCACAGTGCTCAAAAAAGTATATTCCATTAAAAGCAAGGACAGAAAGGTGGGGAGAGCCAGTATGGATAATTAAGGAAATAAAAGAAGGCATTAAACTAAAAGCTTGTGTGTACAAAGTTGCCAAGATTAGTGGGAGTTAAGGGTTATGGGGAAAAGGCAGGTAAGGTGGAGATGAGTCCATGCTCAGATCAGCCATGATCTTATTGAATGGCAGAGAAGTCTCTGTGGGCCAGATGGCCAACACCTGCTCCTGTTTCTGATGTTCCTATGCTCTGTTCGGTAATTCTGATGTCCTCTGCAAGAAGTTTCTACGTTCCTTCCCATGACCTGCAAATGCTCTGGTTTCCTCCCACAGTCCAAAGACGTAGCAGTCAGGAGGTTAACTGGTCATTGTGAATAGTCCTGTGGTTCGGCTGGGGTTAAACTGGGATCTGCAAAGGGCCGGGAGGGCCTGGTCTGGGGTTAAACTGGGGGCTGCAAAGAACCGGGAGGGCCTGGTCTGGGGTTAAACTGGGGGCTGCAAAGAACCAGGAGGGCCTGGTCTGGGGTTAAACTGGAGGCTGCAAAGGGCCAGGAGGGCCTGGTCTGGGGTTAAACTGGGATCTGCAAAGGGCTGGGAGAGCCTGGTCTGGGGTTAAACTGGGGGCTGCAAAAGGCCGGGAGGGCCTGGTCTGGGGTTAAACTGGGGGCTGCAAAGGGCCGGACGGCCTGGTCTGGGGTTAAACTGGGGGCTGCAAAGGGCTGGGAGGGCCTGGTCTGGGGTTAAACTGGGGGCTGCAAAGGGCCGGACGGCCTGGTCTGGGGTTAAACTGGGGGCTGCAAAGGGCCGGAGGGCCTGGCCTGGGGTTAAACTGGGGGCTGCAAAGGGCCGGGAGGGCCTGGTCTGGGGTTAAACTGGGGGCTGCAAAGGGCCGGACGGCCTGGTCTGGGGTCAAACTGGGGGCTGCAAAAGGCCGGGAGGGCCTGGTCTGGGGTTAAACTGGGATCTGCAAAGGGCCGAGAGGGCCTGGTCTGGGGTTACAGTTTGGCACAACACAATGCAGTGGGTGCGTGCTGTCTTGTTCTATGTTCCGTGTCTATTGGTCCTTTTCCTGCCGAAACCCGACGAGTGCTGTTTCTGATGCTGTGTTTCTCTGCAGGACTACACCAACCTGTCGAGAGACAATGATTCGGATTCTCCTCGCTGTCACTCTCCCGTTCACAAAGGGGATGAGGTTGGTGCAGACACCGTCCCACTCATCAACCCCTACAACAAGATGTGAGGCCAGGGAAGTGGGTATTTTTCTCTCGGTGTCCGAGAGAGCTCAAAGACGGCACAATATCTGCATGCTGAGTCTCTGCTTTGCCTTCTCCTAATCAATGCTTCATGCTGTGACCACTGACTCAAATAACACAGGGGTTAGAGCTGTGCTGGGGGTCTCTGGGAGGGTTAGAGCTGTGCTGGGGGTCTCTGGGATGGTTAGAGCTGTGCTGGGGGTCTCTGGGAGGGTTAGAGACGTGCTGGGGGTCTCTGGGAGTATTAGCGTTGTGCTGGGGGTCTCTGGGAGGGTTAGCGCTGTGCTGGGGGTCTCTGGAAGGGTTAGAGCTGTACTGGGGGTCTCTGGGAGGGTTAGAGACGTGCTGGGGGTCTCTGGGAGGGTTAGAGACATGCTGGGGGTCTCTGGGAGGGTTAGAGACGTGCTGGGGGTCTCTGGGAGGGTTAGAGACGTGCTGGGGGTCTCTGGGAGGGTTAGCGCTGTGCTGGGGGTCTCTGGGAGGGTTAGAGCTGTGCTGGGGGGTCTCTGGAAGGATTAGAGATGTGCTGGGGGTCTCTGGGAGGGTTAAAGACGTGCTGGGGATCTCTGGGAGGGTTAGAGATGTGCTGGGGGTCTCCAGAAGAGTTAGACACGTGCTGGGGGTCTCTGGGAGGGTTAGAGATGTGCTGTGGGTCTCTGGAAGGGTTAGAGATGTGCTGGGGGTCTCTGGGAGGGTTAGAGACGTGCTGGGGGGGTCTCTGGGAGTGTTAGCACTGTGCTGGGGGTCTCTGGGAGGGTTAGAGACGTGCTGGGGGTCTCTGGGAGGGTTAGCGCTGTGCTGGGGGTCTCTGGGAGGGTTAGAGAAGTGCTGGGGGTCTCTGGGAGGGTTAGCGCTGTGCTGGGGGTCCCTGGGAGGGTTAGAGACATGCTGGGGGTCTCTGGGAGGGTTACTACAGGGGTGTGGAAAATGAGAGCATGATGGAAGAGGGGATGAGGGTGGGGAAGGGAAGTGGGAGGTGCAAGAGGTGAGGGTGGGTTGTATGAGGAGGGGTGCGAGGGTGAGTGGGGTGTGTGGGAGGGGGCAGGGTTTTCTAATGAATTCACCAGGTCTGCAGGGTTTTGGGACTGAACTGGAAGCTGCGGGCAATGCCTTTGTCTCATTGCTGCCACAGGCTGGGGCTTAACCCCCTGTGAAACCCATTCATTCATTTACAATTGGGAGGTGCGGAGTCCTGAATGCTGCTTTTTAAACAAATTTATTAGTGTTCTAACATTCGAGCGATCATCTATATGTAAACGCTTCCCCTCCCAGCTCACGTTTAAGGCCTTGTCCCTTACATGCTGAGCTGTGGAGAGATGCGGCGGGGGGGGGGGGTGTCGGTGACTGAGAACCATGTTTGTTTGTTAGGCCACACTCTCCTCTGGGAGATACATTTATTATTTGGAGATGCAGCACAGTAGCAGGCCACCCCGGCCCAATGATCTCCCAATTACATCCACCTAACCCTCTGTTTTAGGAATGTGGGAGGAAACTAGAGCATCCGGAGGAAATGTACATGGTCTCGGGGGGAACGTAAACCTCCTTACAGTCAGCAGCGGTCACTGATACTGTAAAGCACTGTGCTAGCCACCCCACTACCGAACCGGCCCCAGATCCCATGGAATTTCCCTGGATGTCTCTGAATTGGGGAAAAATGCGTTTCCACGGTGACTGAGATGCCATTAATACATTTTAAAGGTTTCTGTTAACCTCTGACACTTGTCCCAGGGCATTAATGGCAGCTAGAACATACAACGGTACAGTATAGTACTGGCCCTTCAGCCCATGATGTTGTACCAACCTCTTAACCAAGATCAATCTGTCGCTTAGACCTCCATGTTTCTGTATCCATGTGCCTAGCTAAATGTCCCTAACAACCACCATCCTAGCAAGGCGTTCGTTCCACACACCCACCACTCTCAGTGTAAAAAACCTACCACTGATGCCCCCCTCCCCGGAATACTTCCCTCCAATCACCTTAAAATCTTGCCCCTTTATATCAGCCATTTCCGCCCTGGGGAAACGTCTCTGGCTGACCACATGAGCTATGCGTCTTATTATCTTGTACACCTCTATCAAATCACCTCTAAACCTCTCTTGTTTCATTGTGTTTTGACAACTCTCGTTCCCTTCGGGGGTTTTAGACATAGGAGCAGAATTAGGCCATTCGACCCATTGAGAGAAAACCCTGATTTGCTCAGGGGCCTCGTAGACAGACACATGGAGGGAAGGGTCAGTTTGGTCTTAGGGTAGGTTAAAGGGTTGGCGCAACATTGTGGGCCGAAAGGCCTGTACTGTGCTGTAGTGTTCTGTATTCTGTTATACAACCAAGAGCAGCGTCCGCCTTGCCCCAGCAGAACATAGAACTCTGGTGGTTCCCACAAAGCTGTAGAACTAATGTGTGAATGTTGAACTCACTGAAGCGCTGAACATTGTAACTGATAAACTTCCAACGCTGCAGAGATTGTACTTGAAATAAATATTAATTAACCTGTCTTGTTTCATTGCATTTTGACAACTCTCGTTCCCTCTGCGGGTTTTAGACCGTAAGACATAGGAGCAGAATTCGGCCATTCGGCCCATCTCCCTCATTCAATCACGGCTGATCCTTTCTTCCAATTTTCCTGCATGAGTGTAGCGCTGAGAGAGCCGACTCGAAGTCAAAGGGTGAAAGCTAAAGTGCCGCCGATGCTGTAAATTCTGCAATAAAAGCCAAGACTCTGTGGGTAACAGGGTGTCCATTCAAGTCCAGGTTTAATTATCATTTAAACCATTCATGAATACAGCCAATAGAAAACAGTTTCTCCAGGGCCAAGGTGCAAAATGCAATACCAACAGCACACCGCATGTGTATGTTTCCAACAGCATACTGCATGTATATTACCAACAGCACACCGCACGTATACTTCCAACAGCACACCGCACGTATACTTCCAACAGCACACCGCACGTATATTTCCAACAGCACACCGCACGTGTATTTCCAACAGCACACCGCACGTGTATTTCCAACAGCACACCGCACGTGTATTTACAACAGCACACCGCACGTGTATTTCCAACAGTCATAGTCATACTTTATTGATCCCAGGGGAAATTAGTTTTCATTACAGTTGCACCATAAATAATAAATAGTAATAAAACCATAAATAGTTAAATAGTAATATGTAAATTATGCCAGGAAATAAGTCCAGGACCAGCCTATTGGCTCAGGGTGTCTGACCTTCCAAGGGAGGAGTTGTAAAGTTTGGTGACTTCCTATGATGCTCTGTGCTACATCTTGGTGGAATGAGTCTCTGGCTGAATGTACTCCTGTGCCCACCCAGTACATTATGTAGTGGATGGGAGACATTGTCCAAGATGGCATGCAACTTAGACAGCATCCTCTTTTCAGACACCACCGTGAGAGAGTCCAGTTCCATCCCCACAACATCACTGGCCTTACGAATGAGTTTGTTGATTCTGTTAGTGTCTGCTACCCTCAGCCTGCTGCCCCAGCACACAACAGCAAACATGATAGCACTGGCCACCACAGACTCGTAGTCCAAGTTTAATTATCATTTAACCATTCATGAATACAGCCAATAGAAAACAGTTTCTCCAGGGCCAAGGTGCAAAATGCAATACCAACAGCACACTGCATGTATATTTACAACAGCAATGATGCATACAGTTACCTAGCCCATGTTGCTGAGTGGCATACCCTGCAGATTGATGGTCTGTGAATGTTCCCAACTCCAGGTCCATCCAGCTTGTTGTTCCACTGAGTGAACACTAAATGGCAGCACCAACAGGAAGGGCTAACCCCTCCCCCTGCCCCCCGCAACCAATGATGGATCCCAGCTCATCAAGGCAGGACAGAGTTAATCTTCCACAGATACTGTTTGGCTTGATGAGTGTTCCTATTTTGGGGTCACCTGGTGGAATGTGGGGATAGCAGCAGGCATTCTGTGCATAGCACAATTCCACACAGGAATGCTACAGTAACAGCCAGAGAACCAGGATTATTGAAAGATTAATTGCCATGCCTCTAACCTATAAGTCATTGGTCAGACTACATCTGGAGTACTGAGAGCAGCTTTGGTTCCATATCTCAGAAAGAATGGCATTGGAGAGAGTCGAGAGGAGGTTCACGAGAGTGATCACAGGAATGAAAGGGTTAACTTAAGAGGTGTTTTCAATGGCCCTGGCCCTGTATTCACTTGAACTTAGAAGAATGAGGGGATCTCATTGAAACTTATTTTCATTTTTAAATCTTTTCATTAGTTATTATTGAAAATCAACAAAAAATACATTAAAGTACTAAAATCAACATATCAATATATACAATAAGAGTTAAACTATCAAATAACTGATTAACCAAGCTAAACAGTATACCAATAATCATAAGAAAAAACAAAATGTTAAAACTATTATTTTTTGGAAAAAAGAAAGAAGGGAAAAAGAACCCCTACTAACTAAAACAAAAAAAACCCTACTAACCGGAAAAAAACGAGAAAAAAAACCCATTGGGAGCACAACCCCAGAGTTATACGCCATACAAGCTTCCATTAAAGAAAAACATCAACCCGCCAACTCAAACCAATCGCAGAAGAATCAGAAGGGGACCGCCTCGATTAACTCAAATCAAATGATAACAAATGAACCCCACCTTTTCTCAAAGTCAAATCGAGGATCAAAAGTTTGACTTCTGATTTTCTCCAAACTAAGACATAACATCACCTGAGAGAACCATTGTATCAAAGTGGGAGCAGAGGCATCTTTCGATTTTAATAAAATAGCCCTTCTGGCCAATAATGTGACAAATGCAATTACATGTTGGTCTGATATAGAAATACCATGAATATATTGAGGGATTATACTGAATAAAACTGTCAGTTTATTAGGTTGTAAATTAATTTTTAAAGCTTTAGCCATTGAAGCTTATTGAATGTTGAAAAGCCTCAGAGTGGATATGGAGAGGATGTTTCCTATCGTGGGCAGGTGTAGGACCAGAGGGCACAGCCTCAAGACAGAGAGACGTTCATTTAGGACAGAGATGAGGAGTTTCTTTAGCCAGAGGGTGGTGAATCTGTGGAATTCATCACCACAGACACAGTGGAGGTCAGGTCATTGGGTGTACTTACAGCAGAGGCTGATAGGTTCTTGATTAGCCAAGGCATCAAAGGTTACGGGGAGAAGGCAGGAGAATGGGGTTGAGAGGGATAATAAATCAGCCATGATGGAATGGTGGAGCAGGCTCGATGGGCCAAATGGTCTAATTCTTCTATGTGTTATGGTCTCCTGTTGCCGTTAGGTGGGACTCTGGCTGTTCCTGGTCCGTGTTCAGCAGAAAATGAAAATAAAGAGCAACACAGTCAAAATGCTGGAGAAACTCGCCAGGTCAGGCAGCATCTGAGGCAAGGAATGAACAGTCGACGTTTCGGGCCAAGCCCCTTCATCGGGACTAAAGGGGAAGACTCAGGATTCAAGTTAATTTATCATGTGTCATCGAAACATACAGTGAAATGGTCGTTTGTGTTCCCACACATTCCAGCACCATACCAGTCAAGTCGCTTCTTATTGTCATTTTGACCATAAGCTGCTGGTCCAGTACACAGTAAAAACGAAACAACGTTCCTCCAGGACGCTGGTGCTACACGAAACAAAACAAAACTGCACTAGACTATGTGAGACAACACAAGGCTACACTAGACTACGTAAAACAACATAAAAACTACACTAGACTACGGACCTACACAGGACTACATAAAGTGCACAAGACAGTGCAGGGCAGTACAATAAATAATAAACAAGACAACAGGCACAGTAGAGGACAAATTACAATATAATAATAAATGATGTAGATGTCAGTCTAGACTCTGGGTATTGAGGAGTCTGATGGCTTGGGGGAAGAAACTGTTGCATAGTCTGGTCATGAGAGCCGAACGCTTTGGTACCTTTTGCCAGATGGCAGGAGGGAGAAGAGTTTGCATGAGGGGTGCGTGGGGTCCTTCACAATGCTGTTTGCTTTACGGATGTAGCGTGTGGTGTAAATGTCTGTAATGGTGGGAAGAGAGATCCTGATGATCTTCTCAGCTGACCTCACTATCCGCTGCAGGGTCTTGTGATCCGAGATGGTGCAATTTGCGAACCAGGCAGTGATGCAGCTGCTCAGGATGCTCTCAATACAACCTCTGTAGAATGTGGTGAGGATGGGGGGTGGGAGATGGACTTTTCTCAGCCTTCGCAGAAAGTAGAGACGCTGCTGGGCTTTCTTTGCTATGGAGCTGGTGTTGAGGAACCAGGTGAGATTCTCCACCAGGTGAGCACCAAGAAATTCACTCCCACAATGCTGAGCAGGACACTACACAAACAACAACAGCAAAACAAATCTCCTTCCTCCCTCCCATACTCATACACAGTGAGACACTGGGAGGTGATAGGCAAGTCTAGGTGAGGGGGAAGGTGGGTGGGTGGGTGGGGAGAGGGAATGAAGTGAGACACTGGGAGGTGATAGGTGAGACCAGGTGAGGGGGAAGGTGGGTGGGGAGAGGGGGGGATGAAGTGAGACACTGGGAGGTGATAGGCAAGTCTAGGTGAGGGGGAAGGTGGGTGGGTGGGTGGGGAGGGGGGATGAAGTGAGACACTGGGAGGTGATAGGTGAGACCAGCTGAGGGGGAAGGTGGGTGGGAGAGGGGGATGAAGTGAGACACTGGGAGGTGAAAGGTGTGACCAGGTGAGGGGGAAGGTGGGTGGGTGAGGGGGATGAAGTGAGACACTGGGAGGTGATAGGTGAGACCAGGTGAGGGGGAAGGTGGATGAGTGGGGAGGGGGATGAAGTGAGACACTGGGAGGTGATAGGTGAGACCAGGTGAGGGAGAAGGTGGGTGGGTGGGGAGGGGGATGAAGTGAGACACTGGGAGGTGATGGGTGAGACCAGGTGAAGGGGAAGGTGGATGGGTGGGGAGGGGGATGAAGTGAGACACTGGGAGGTGACAGGTGGAGAAGGTAAAGGGTTGAAGAAGTAGGGATCTGATTGGAGAGGAGAGTAACCACGGGAGAAAAGGAAAGAGGAGGGAAACCAGAGGGAGGTGATGGGGAGGTGAGGAGAAGGGAAGGGGTGAGAGGGAAACCAGAATGGGGAATGGAAAAAGAGAGAAGGAGGGAGGCAGAAAGAAGAAACTACTGGATGTTTGAGAAATTGGTGTTGATGCCATCAGGTTGGAGGCTCCCCAGATGGAATATAAGGTGTTGCTCCTCCAGCATGAGAGTGGCCCCATCATGGATTGACATGATGGAGTGTCAATTGGGATGTGTGGCCACTGGGAAATGTTGCCTTTTGCAGAGCACGGAGCAAAGATGCTTGACAAAGCAGTCGCTCCATCAGTGTCAGCCCTCGCCAATGATGCATGTTGTGTCGGCGGGCTATTGTGAGGATCAGGCAGCTGTTCCTTGCCTCATGTCCCGCTCTGTGCTGCGGGCAGACGGTGGGTTTGTGAACACCTCCGTCGTTGCTGCTTTGTATCTCTCTGAGCTGGTGAGCAAGCCCCAGACGATCAGAGCAGAAACTCTCAGAGATGCAATAAAAACAGCCTTATGGTTCTGGTCAACTTTAATCTCCTGAATATTAAACAGGGATTGCCTTTGGTCAGAAAGCTCAGGGGGCAGAATTCAGAATCCCAGATTGTTTAATGTCATTCCCAGTACACAAGGGTAAAGGAGAACAAAATAATTGTTACTCCAGATCCAAGGCAGCACAAAAAAAAATAATTAAAAGTTAAATATATATACATAAAATAGCTTATATACATAGATTGATTATATGTCCATAAAGTGACACTTGGCACAGGAGTGTCTGTACACAAGGTGACTGACAGGAAATGATAAAGTAGTGGTGGTTGGGGGTGTGGAGGGGTGGGTTAGTGGGTGGAGGTGTTGATCAGCCTCACTGCTTGGGGAAAGTAACTGTTTTTTGAGTCTGGTGGTCCTGGTGTGGATGCTACGTAGCCTCCTCCCTGATGGGAGTGGGACAAATAGTCCATGAGCAGGGTGGGTGGGATCCTTCCTGATGTTACTGGCCCTTTTCCGGCACCTTTCTGTATATATGTCCATGGTGGGTAGGCTGGTGTCTGTGGTGCATTGGGCAGTTCTGATTAGCCGTTGTAGAGCCTTCCTGTCCGCCGCAGGGCAGTTTCCGTACCAAGCAGTGATGTAGAATGTACATTTGGACAAGACTGTGAGTCCAGTTCTCTAGCACCTCCTCAGAAAGTAGAGGTGTTAATGAGTTTGAGCTGTGTTGAGAGTTTTTTTAATGTTGGTAGACCAACAAGGGAAGTATTACCAGACTTTCTCCTGGGAAATGTACCAGCTGAGTGAAGGGAGTTTCCAATGGGGGAGCATTTTGGGAATAATGACCATAATCAGAAGCAGGTTAATAATCACTAACGTATGTCATGAAATGTGTTGCTTTGCAGCAATATGGTGCAATAAATAAAATGTATATAAAAATTACCAAACGTAATATACATAACAATTGCTAGACATTTCAGAATGTATAATAAATAGTGCAAAAAGAGAACAAAGCAGTGAAGTAGTGTTGAACCATAAGATGATAAGATGGATGAGCAAAATTAGGCCATTCAGCCCATCGAGTCTATTCTGCCATTCTATCAGGGCTGATCTATTATCCCACCCAATCCCATATACCTGCCTTCTCCCAGTAACCTTTAATGCCCTGACTAATCAGGGATCTATCAGCCACCAGTTTAAATACACCCAATGACTTGGCCTCCACAGATCACCTGTGGCAACGGATTCCACAGATCACCTGTGGCAACGGATTCCACAGATTCACCACTCGGTGGTTAAAGAAATTCCTCCTCATCTCTATTCGAGATGGACATCCCTCTATTTGAAGCTGTGCCCTCTGGTCCTAGACTCCCCTCTATAGGAAACATCCTCTCCACACCCACTCTGTCTAGACTTTTCGATAAGAAGTAGGTTTCAATGAGATTCATAACTTCAATGTCCATTTAGAAATCTGATGGCAGAGGGGAAGAAGCCTTTCATAAAATGGTGAGTGTGTGTCTTCAGGCTCCCGTACCTCCTCCCTGATGGTAGCAATGAGAAGAGGGCACGTCCTGGGTGATGGGGTTCCTTAATGAAGGATGCTGCCTTTCTGAGGCTCTGCCTTTTGAAGATGTCCTCGATGGTGAGGTGAGTGGCACCTGATATGAAGCTGGCTGAGTTCTACAACCCTCTGCAGCCTCTCGTGGCCCTGTGGGTCGAATCGCCGGTGCTGGACGCGGCCTCCCTGTGGGCCGAGTCGCCGGTGCTGGGCGCGGCCTCCCCGTGGGCCGAGTCGCCGGTGCTGGGCGCGGCCTCCCCGTGGGCCGAGTCGCCAGTGCTGGGCGCTGCCTCCCCGTGGGCCGAGTCGCCGGTGCTGGACGCGGCCTCCCCGTGGGCCGAGTCGCCAGTGCTGGATGCTGCTTCCTTGAGGCAGCATTCCATGCGTTTCACATTGACTGTAGGGACAGACCAGGAATAATTTTTTTTTTTTTTTCCAAAAATACTTTATTCAGAAATATTACAAAATAAAAATAATTACATACAGGAAAAGAAAACCATTCGTTGACTGTGAGTCCTTATTCAATACAGTTATTAACAATAAAAATTTTGCGTTGACTCTCTGTTCATTTACAAATGAAAGATGTTTACAGTAAATCATGCGTTTACTCTCAACCCTTGGTCAAAAGTTAAGACTTACTAACATTCAAAATTTTCAACAATAAAGGCAGGCATGGTCTTAACTGAAGGAAGACCAGTTTCCTGGGAACCAGATGTGACCTGAAAAAGATTCATGGGAGAATCTAAGCAACACACATCAAAGTTGCTGGTGAACGCAGCAGGCCAGGCAGCATCTCTAGGAAGAGGTACAGTCGACGTTTCAGGCCGAGACCCTTCGTCAGGACTAACTGAAGGAAGAGCTAGTAAGAGATTTGAAAGTGGGAGTGAGAGGGGGAGATCCGATATGATAGGAGAAGACAGGAGGGGGAGGGATGGAGCTGAGAGCTGGACAGGTGATTGGCAAAAGGGATATGAGAGGATCATGGGACAGGAGGCCCAGGGAGAAGGAAAAGTGGGAGGGGGGGAAAAATCCAGAGGATGGGCAAGAGGTATAGTCAGAGGGACAGAGGGAGAAAAAGGAGAGAGAGAGAAAGAATGTGTGTATATAAATAAATAACGGATGGGGTACTAGGGGGAGGTGGGGCATTAGCAGAAGTTTGAGAAGTCAATGTTCATGCCATCAGGTTGGAGGCTACCCAGACGGAATATAAGGTGTTGTTCCTCCAACCTGAGTGTGGCTTCATCTTTACAGTAGAGGAGGCCGTGGATAGACATATCAGAATGGGAATGGGATGTGGAATTAAAATGTGTGGCCAATATGGGAGAATCTACTTGTAAGTAAGTCAACATCTGCACAGTGAGGAACGTTCACAGGAGAATGTTTAAGAAAATTAAATTGGATTAGCTGAAAATGGAGGGTGGGAGGACAGAAACATAGAAAACCTACAGCACAATACAGGCCCTTTGGCCCACAATGCTGTGCCGAACATGTACTTACTTTAGAAATTACCTAGGGTTACCCATAGCCCTCTATTTTTCTAAGCTCCACGTACCTATCCAGGAGTTTCTTAAAAGACCCTATCGGTTTCACCTCCACCACCGTCCCCAGCAGCCCATTCCACGCACTCACCGCTCTCTGTGTAAAAAAACTTACCCCTGACATCTCCTCTGTGCCCACTTCCGAGCACCTTAAAACTGTGCCCTCTCGTGTTAGCCATTTCAGCTCTGGGGAAAAGCCTTTGACTATCCACATGATCAATGCCTCTCATCATCTTCTACACCTCTATCAGGGGGTGTTGGAGACGCTGAGTCCATTCTCTTGGCGGGGTGGAGGTTAGGAGGGGACATGACTGATAAGGGGTACAGGCACGCTGCAGAAAATATTCCCACAATCTCAACAAGGGAGTAGGGGAGATGTAGAGCTGTTCTTCGCCCAGAGAGAGGCAAGTCCATGGGACACACAGCCAGAGAGAGGGGTGGATGCAGAGAGCTTGAAGCTGTGTCTAGACAACGACTGGAATCACCCAGGCCAAGTGCTGGGGTATGGGATTTGTCAGGACAAGAGGCCACGGGCCAGGATGAGCTTAGTTGGCCGAATAGCCTGATTCCAGGCAGGTCCAGTTTGTGACACCAAGGCCTCTGGGCCAGGCTGCAGGTGTGTGCAGAGAAAGCAGAGTTAACATCTGAGGCTGGAGGCAGGAAATGGTTTACACAAGGGGGAGGAGGGGGCAGGAGAGAGGGCAGGTCTGTGGTGTGTTTGGAGGTTGAGAGACACATCATATCTCACAAGCCACAGGCCAAGTTTCCATCACAAGGGACCACCGGATGGCAACAGAGAACGAAGAGCCCAGACTCGTGTCCAGAGCCGGTGGTGTTCGGTGTAATGGCCAAGGAGGTGCAGGGTCAGTCCAGTCCTGTTGCGTAAACACTTCTTCCTGGGTTCAGGTGCTTGTGGAAGGCCACTGCCAGGACTGGAACGGAGGGTGTGAACCCAGAGTCTTTCCACATGGTTGGTAAATTCCACTCAAACCACTGTGGAAGATGCAAAAGATAAAGGTGGACAGTGGGGAGAGAGAGAGAGATTCACATTGAAGGTTAAAGGGGAAGAGAGAGAGCAGCCCACAATGACGAGGGCTGAGTGTGGATCTTCACAGTGACACCCGGTTTGATTCCCACTCCAGCTGTGCAGTGTCAGTGGGATCTTTCTGTGCAGCCTGAAGGGATCGCCACTGCGTCCCAGTGGGCTCCACTGGGAATGACAGCAGGACTGAGGGGAAAAACACGGAATAACAAAGGACTGAGGGGAAA
>NC_092376.1:173346556-173379702 GCF_030028105.1 Mobula birostris
GGAATCCGTTCAGAGTTGGGGTGAGTAAAGTGATCCACACTTGTTCAGGTGACTCCCCCACAGATCAGGGTGGATAAATCCCCAGGGCCTGACAAGGTCTTCCCCTGGACCCTACAGGAGGCAAGTGCAGAAATTGCTGGGGCCCTAAGTATAATATTTAAATTATCCTTAGAGGCAAGAGAGGTACCAGAGGATTCGAAGATAGCCAATGTTGTTCCGCTGTTTAAAAAAGTCTCTAAGCATAGACCAGGAAATTGTAGGCTGGTGACCCTGACATCAGTTGTGGGAAAGTTATTAAAGGATATTCTAAGGGGCCGGATATATAAGTATTTGGATAGACATGGACTGATTAAGGAGAGTCAGCAGGGCGTCGTGCACGGTTGGTCATGTTTAACGAATTTTTTGAGGAAGTTACCAGGGAAGTGGATGAAGGCAAGGCAGTGGATGTTGTCTACAAGGACTTTAGCAAGGCACTTGACAAAGTCCTGTGTGGGAGGTTGGTCAAAATGATCCAGTTGCTTGGCTTTCGAGATGAGGTCGTAAATTGAAATAGACATTGAAATTGCAGGAGAAGCCCAAGAGTGGGAGGAGATGGTTGCCTCTCTGATTGGAGGCCTGTGACTAGTGGGGTACTCAGGGATTGTAACCGAGTCCATTGTTTGTCTTCTATTCCACTGATCTGGATGATAATGTGATTAACTGGATCAGCAAATTTGCGGATGACACCAAGATTGGGGATGTGGTGGACAGTGAGGATGACCAGCGTTGTTTGCAGAGATATCTGCATCAGCTGGAAAAATGGGCTGAAAATGGCAGATGGACATTAATGTCGACAAGTGTGAGATGTTTCGCTTCAGTAGGACCAGCCAGGGTAGGTCTTACACAGTGAACGGGAGGGCCCTGAGGAGTGTGGTAGAACAAAGGGATCTGGGAGTACAGGGCCATAATTCATTGAAAGCAGCATCGCAGGTAGATAGGGTCGTAAAGAAAGCTTTTGTCACATTCGCCTTCATAAGTCAATGTACTGAGGAAGGAGATGGAATTTTTGCTCTCAAGTCCTGCCAAAGGGTCTCGGCTCAAAATGTCGGCTGTACCTTTTTCGATACATGCTGCGTGGTCTGCTGAGTTCCTCCAGTATTTTGTATGTGTTGCCAGGAGATGGGATGTTATGTTGAAGTTGTATAAGACATTGGTGAAGCCTAATTTGGAGTATTGTGTGCAGTTTTGGTCACCTACCCACAGGAAAGACGTAAATAAGGTTGAACGAGTACAGTGAAAATCTACAAGGATGTTGCCAGGTCTGGAGGACCTGAGTTATAAGGAAAGATTGAATAGGTTGGAACTGTATTCCTTAGAATGTAGAAGATTGAGGGGAGATTTGATAGGGGTATACAAAATTACGAGGGGTATAGATAGGGTAAATGCAAGCAGGCTTTATCCGCTGAGGTTGGGTGGGACTACAACTAGAGGTCATGGGTCAAAGGTGAATAGATTAAGTGGCATTTCTAGGGAAACTTCTTCACTCAGAGGGTTGTGAGAGTGTGGAATGAGGCCCCACACAAGTGGTGCATGCAAGCTCGATTTCAATGTTTGAGAAGTTTGGAGAGTTACTTGAAAGGTAGGGAGATGGAGGGCTCTGGTCCCAGTGCAGGTCGATGGGAGTGGGCAGTTTGAATGGCTTCAGCATGCACTAGATGGGCTGAAGGGCCTGTTTCGGCTCTGCACCTCTCTTTGACTCAATGACCCGCTAAGTGCACAATGTTCAGCAGAACCAGCCCGTTCCTCCCTCCCACACAGTCCGCTAACCCCAGCACAGGCTGCCTTCAGCCTCCAGTGGACCCGCATTTGGATGGAGACATGCAGATAGTCAGCCTTAACTTCCCCAGTGGAATCGCAGACTTGGGACCCCAGCCTTCAGGCCCGACCTGTCCAATTTCCAACTGACAGCAGCTTCACACTCACAATCTCATACTTCCTTTCCACATCCCACCGGAAACAGCAAGAAGATCGAGTGCCCAACTTTAGAGTGACTAAGAATAGAATCATTCCATTTCCTCCTCCTGTTTTGAAACATCTCCACCAGCAGAACGAATCAACTAGTCAGCAAAAAACCTGATCGGGCAGCACGACCGGCCCGTGACCAACATGATTGTGACGGAGAACAGTGGGTGTGTGAGTGACACACAAGCAGGTTGTGAGTGTGGCTGTGTGTGTTAGCATTGGTGTCACTTGCACCTGCGGTGCTTGTATGAATGTGTACACGAGTGTGTGTGTGTGTGTGCGTGTGTGTCTTTGTCTGTGTGTGTGTGCGCGCGCGAACACGTGAATGCAGGAGTATATAGCAGAGTTTGTGTGTTTCACTGTGTGTAGAGCAGTTTATGTCTATGTATCATTATTATCTTGCACGTATTTGGCAGTTCATATCTGTGAATATCTGCAGTGTTGTGTGTGTGTGTAGAACTACATGAACCAATGTGTCTCAGCAAGTACCTCACACACACGCATGTGTATGTGCACATTGTCTGCGTGTCTGTGTGCATGTGCATGTATTAGTTGTGTGCTTGTGTGTATGTGTATGGTGTGTGTGCATGTACAGGTGTCTCCATGTGTCCAACTCTATCTGTGTGTGCCCACGTGAGTACACATATATGTGTGTACATAGTGGTTAAATGTGTCTGTGTGCACATGTGAGTGTGTGCATGTGTGTCTCTGTGTCTGTCGCCGTGCGAGTGTGTCTGTGCGCGTGTGTCTGTATGTTTCTGTGTCTGAGTGTGTGTGTCTCTAAGTCTGTCTGTGTGTGAGTGTACGTGTGAGTCTGCGTACGTACGTGTCTTCGTGTGTGTGTACATGCAAGTGTGTGTGCCTGTATGTGTCAGTATGTCTGTGTGTACATCTGTGAGTGTGTGCGTCTGTATGTGTCAGTATGTCTGTGTGTACATCTGTGAGTGTGTGCGTCTGGATGCTGTGTACATGTCTGATTATGTGGGTGTTTGTGCATGTGAAGTTTGTGTGTGTGCAAGGGTGTGAGTGTGTGTGTGTGTGTGTGTGTGTGTGTGTGTGTGTGAGAGAGAGTCTGTGTGCATGTCTGTGTGTGTTAGAGAGTGTGTCTGTGTGTGTTTGTGTGTGTATGTGTGTCTGTGTGTGTGAAACTGTCGGTGCGTCAAATGTATGATGTAGGTACCGCGTACCCTACGCCATAGGGTGACGTGCACCTCCCCAAAAATGTAACTCACGCATCGCGGTGACGCAGACCACAACAACTGTGATTGGTCCGCTTGGTAACATCGCATTTCCCCCTACGCATTTCCGGTTGCTTTGCTCCACCATGTCTGTACACTGATGCGAAATAAATGGTTGGAGACAATGAACCAAATCGTCAAATCTACCTGCCGACATCCGAAAAGATTTGAAATGTATTTCCTCGTCCATGTCTCTCACGAAGAAACTCAACACAGTGGCATAGAAACCCCACCGCCAACTAGCGTTTTGGCGGTGAATTGCAGAGCGACGCAGACACAACTACGCGTGTTCGCTACGGCGTAGGGCTACACAAAAGTATAATTCAGGCCTATGGCATGGCCTGTGCGTACAAGTATAAGTCAGCCTTAAGTTTTTTGTGTGTGTGTGCGTGTGTGTGCGTGTGTGTGTGTGTGTGTGTGTGTGTGTGTGTGTGTGCGCGCGTGTGTGTGTGTGTGTGTGCATGTGTGTGTGCGCGCGTGTGTGTGTGTGTGTGTGCATGTGTGTGTGTGTGCGTGTGTGTGTGTGCGCGCGTGTGTGTGTGTGTGTGCATGTGTGTGTGTGTGTGTGTGTGTGTGCGCGCGTGTGTGTGTGTGTGTGTGCATGTGTGTGTGTGTGCGTGTGTGTGTGTGCGCGCGTGTGTGTGTGTGTGTGCATGTGTGTGTGTGTGTGTGTGTGTGTGTGTGTGTGTGTGTGTGTGCGTGCGCACGCGCGCGCGCAGGTGACTGTAGGTCCATGTCTGTGTGAGTGTATGTGTATAGGCCCGTCTCTGTGGGAGTGTGCGTAGGTCTGCAGAAACAGGAGCCTGTATTAGAAAATCAGCCCAAGCCTCCGTTGTCATGACGGTTGACCCAGCCATGCCTTCTCTGCTCTCTCCATACCAGCATTTCTCTGTAATTTGAATATAAAACATAGAACAGCCCCTTTGCCCCACAAAGCACCAGACTAATTAAATATGTGAAAAAAGATCTCTCGGTGGTAAGTGAGACATGGTGTTTTTAAAGCTCCCCTTGACTGTGGCGAGCTGTTCAGCGTGTGTATAATGCTGTTATTTGCATTTTGTCCATCCATTGAATGATTTACAATATACTTAGTCCATTTCGAAACTGCAGCATTTGCAATTAAAAATCTGCTGATGGACAGACAATGTCAGCGGTAGAGATTGTGGAGGCATTAGTAATGATCTTTCAAAAATCTTTGGTCTCTGGAATAGTGCCAGGGGACTGGAGAATAACAAATGTCACTCCACTCTTTAAGGAAGGCAGAAGGCAGCACAAAGGAGATTATAGACCAGTTAGTCTGACTTCAGTGGTTGGGAAGATGTCAAGAGTCAATTGTTGACATAGAAACATGGAAAACCTACAGCACAATACAGGCCCTTTGGCCCACAAAGTTGTGCGGAACATGTCCCTACCTTAGAAATTACTAGACTTACCTATAGTCCCCTATTTTTCTAAGCTCCATGTATCTATCCAAAAGTCTCTTAAAAGACCCTATCATATCCTCCTCCACCACCGTTGCCGGCAGCCCATTCCACACACTCACCACTCTCTGCGTAAAAAACTTACCCCTGACATCTCCTCTGTACCTACTCCCCAGCACCTTAAACTTGTGTCCTCTTGTGGCAACCATTTTAGCCCCAGGAAAAAGCCTCTGACTATCCACACGATCAATGCCTCTCATCATCTTACACACCTCTATCAGGTCACCTCTCATCCTCCATCGCTCCAAGGAGAAAATGCCGAGTTCACTCAACCTATTCTCATAAGACATGCTCCCCAATCCAGGCAACATCCTTGTAAATCTCCTCTGCACCCTTTCTATGGCTTCCACATCCTTCCTGTAGTGAGGTGACCAGAACTGAGCACAGTACTCTAAATGGGGTCTGACCAGGGCCCTATATAGCTGCAACATTACCTCTTGGCTCCTAAATTCAATTCCACGATTGATGAAGGCCAATGCACTGTATGCCTTCTTGAGCACAGAGTCAACCTGCCCAGCTGCTTTGAGTGTCCTATAGACTCAGACTCCAAGATCCCTCTGATCCTCCACACTGTCAAGTGTCTTACCATTAGTACTATATTCTGACAACGTATTTGACCTACCAAAATGAACCACTTCACACTTACCCGGGTTAAACGTGGATGAAGCGATGGAGTACTTGGTAACACGGGACAGCACAGGACAAAGTCAGTATGGTTTCCTTCAGGGAAAATCTTGCCCAATGAACCTGTTGGTCCCAACATATCGATGTAGTTATAAAGAAGGCAAGACAGTGGCTATACTTCATTAGGAGTTTGAAGAGGTTTGGTATGTCAACAAATACACTCAAAAACTTCTATAGATGTACTGTGTTGAGCATTCTGACAGGCTGCATCACTGTCTGGTATGGAGGGGCTACTGCACAGGACCGAGAGAGGCTACAGAGGGTTGTAAATCTAGTCAGCTCCATCTTGGGTACTAGCCTACCAAGTACCCAGGACATCTTCAAGGAGCGGTGTCTCAGAAAGGCAGTGTCCATTATTAAGGACCTCCAGCACCCAGGGCATGCCCTTTTCTCACTGTTACCATCAGGTAGGAGGTACAGAAGCCTGAAGGCTCACACTCAGCGATTCAGGAACAGCTTCTTCCCCTCTGCCATCCGATTCCTAAATGGACATTGAACCCTTGAACACTACCTCACTTCTTTAATACATAGTATTTCTGATTTTTGCACAATTTTTAATCTATTCAATATACATCTACTGTCATTGATTTATTTTTTATTATTATTTTTCTTTTATAATTATGTATCACATTGAACTGCTGCTTCTAAGTTAACAAATTTCACATCTCATGCTGGTTATAATAAACCTGATTCTGATTCTTTGAGGAGATTACAAGTAGGATAGATAAAGGGGATACAGTGGATGTTGTATATTTGGACTTTCAGAAGGCCTTTGACAAGGTGCCACACATGAAGCTGCTTACCAAGTTAAGAGCCCACGGTATTACAGGAAAGTTACTAACATGGTTAGAGCATTGGCTGATTGACAGGAGGCAGTGAGTGGGAATAAACAGATCCTCTTCTGGTTGGCTGCCAGTGACTAGTGGTGTTCCACAGGGGTTGGTGTTGGGACCACTTCTTTTTATGCTGTATATAAATGATTTAGATGATGGAATAGATGGCTTTGTTGTCAAGTTAGCAGATGATACAAAGATTGGTGGAGGGTCAGGTAGTGTTGAGGAAACAGGTAGGATGCAGAAGGACTTAGACAGATTAGGAGAATGGGCAAGTAAGTGGCAAATGAAATACAATGTTGGAAAATACATGGTCATGCACTTTTGTAGTAGAAATAAATATGTGGACTGTTTTATAAATGGGGAGAAAATCCAGGATTCTGAGATGCAGAGGGACTGGTGGGTCCTTGTGCAGAACACCCTGAAGGTTAACTCGCAGGTTAAACATAGAAACATAGAAGATAAGTGCAGGAGTAGGCCATTCAGCCCTTCAAGCCTGCAACGCTATTCAGTATGATCATGGCTGATCATCCAACTCAGAACCCTGTACCTGCTTTCTCTCTATACCCCCGACCCCTTTAGCCACAAGGGCCATATCTAACTCTCTGTTAAGTATAGCCAACCTCAACTGTTTCCTGTGGCAGAGAATTCCACAGATTCACCACTCTCTGTGTGAAGAAGTTTTTCCTCATCTCAGTACTAAAAGGCTTCCCCTTTATTCTTAAACTGTGACCCCTCGTTCTGGACTTCTCCAACATCAGGAACAATCTTCCTGCATCTAGCCTGTCCAATCCCTTTAGGATTTTATGTTTCAATAAGATACCCCCTCAATCTTCTAAATTCCAGAGAGTATAAGCCTAGTCAATCCAGTCTTTCTTCATATGAAAGTCCTGCCATCCCAGGAATCAATCTGGTAAACCTTCTTTGTACTCCCTCTATGACAAGAATGTCTTTCCTCAGATTAGGGGACCAAAACTGCACACAATACTCCAGGTGTGGTCTCACCAAGGCCTTGTACAACTGCAGTAGAACCTCCGTGCTCCTGTACTTGAATCCTCTTGCTATGAATGCCAGCATACCATTCGCCTTTTTCACTGCCTGCTCTACCTGCATGCCCACTTTCAATGAGCAGTGGTGAGGAAAGCAAATGCCATGCAAATGCATTTCATTAGGTCTAGAATACAAGAGCAAGGATGTAATGCTGAGGCTTTATAAGGCACTGGTGAGGCCTCAACTTGAGTATTGTGAAGAGTTTGGGGACCCTCATCTTAGAAAAGATGTGCCGACGTTGGAGAGGGTCCAGAGGAGGTTCACAAGGATGATTCCAGGAATGAAAGGGTTATCATATGAGGAACGTTTGATGGCTCTGGGTCTGTACTCCATAAGACCAAAAGACATAGGAGCAGAGATAGGCCATTCGGCCCATCGAGTCTGCTCCACTATTCAATCAGGGGCTGATCCAATTCTTCCAGTCATCCCCACTCCCCTGCTTTCACCCCATACCCTTTGATGCCCTGGCTAATCAAGAACCTATCTACCTCTGCCTTAAATATACCCAATGACTTGGCCTCCATAGCCACTAGTGGCAACAAATTCCACAGATTTACCACCCTCTGACTAAAGTAGTTGATAAAGTATGTAAAGGGTTAACACGGTCAGTTAAACATTGCAGCCTGTCTTTCTGCAAGAAACCGCTGATGATCAACAGACGTGCTAAGCTGTGCTGAGGCATATTTCTTCTTGGAGTTAGACAGCGTTTCGAGGTCCTTGTCTCTTTGTGCAGTCAAGATCAGCTCCAGCCTGTCCTGTGTATGTGGCCACTATATCTACTCTGTAATTTGTCTCTCTGTACTGTCATGCACATAGATAAGATCAGCTCCAGCCTGTCCTGTTTATGTGGCCACTATATCTACACTATATTTTGTCTCTGTGTACTGCCATGCACATAGGTGAGATCAGCTCCAGCCTGTCCTGTGTATGTGGCCACTATATCTATTCTGTAAGAGGACCTGCCAGTCAGTTGGTGGACCGAGCAGGAACAGTCACAGAATGTTCCTGTTTGAGTGACTAACTAAAGTGCCCCAGAGGCTTTGACTAAAGGGTTTATACTTATACGGTCTCTGAGTGACTTTATCCGGATTCGAATTCCACATAATTTCCCTGCATCTCAGTTCTAAAAGGTGTCCTTCAATCCTGAAGTCGTGCCCTCTTGTCCTAGAATCCCCTACCATGGGAAACAACTTTCCATATCTAATCTGTTCAGGCCTTTTAACATTCAGCCTGAACAGGCCGAAAGATTGTTGAAAGATTGGAGCAACTGGGGTTGTATAGACTGGAATTTAGAAGGATGAGAGGGGATCTGATTGAAACACATGAAATTATTAGGGGATTGGACAAGCTAGAGGCAGGAAACATTCCCGATGTTGGGGGAGTCCAGAACCAAAGGCCACAGCTTAATAATAAGGGGTAGGCAATTTAGAACGGAGTTAAGGAAAAACTTTTTCACACAGAGGGTTGTGGTTCTGTGGAATGCTCTGCCTCAGAAGGCAGTGGAGGCCAATTCTCTGGATTCTTTCAAAAAAGAGTTAGTTAGAGCTCTTAAAGATAGCAGAGTGAAGGGATATGGGGAGAAGGCAGGAAAAGGGTACTGATTGTGGATGATCAGTCATGATCACAGTGAATGGTGGTGCTGGCTCGAAGGGCTGACTGGCCTCCTCCTGCACCTATTGTCTATTGTCTATTCGGAATGTTTCTATGAGATCCCCCTCATTCTCCTGAACTCCAGGGAATACAGCCCACGAGCTGCCAGACGTTCCTCATACAGTAACCCTTTCATTCCTGGAATCATTCTCATGAATCTTCTCTGAACCCTCTCCAATGTCAGTATATCCTTTCTAAAATAAGGAGCCCAAAACTGCACACAATGCTCCAAGTGTGATCTCATGAGTGCCTTATAGAGCCTCAACATCACATCCCTGCTCTTATATTCTATACCTCTATAAATGTATGCCAACATTACATTCACCTTCTTCACAACCGACTCAACCTGGAGGTTAACCTTTAGGGTATCTTGCACAAGGAATCCCAAGACCCTTTGTATCTCTGCATGTTGAATTCTCTCCCCATCTAAATAATAGTCTGCCCATTTATTTCTTCCACCAAAGTGCATGACCAAACACTTTCCAACATTGTATTTCATTTGCCACTTCTTTGCCCATTCCCCTAAACTATCTATGTCTCTCCACAGGCTCTCTGTTTCCTCGACACTACCCGCTCCTCCACCTATCTTTGTATCATCGGCAAATCTAGCCACAAATCCATTAATACTGCAGTCCAAATCATTGACATACACTGTAAAAAGCAGCAGTCCCAACGCTGACCCCTATAGAACTCCACTGGTAACCGGCAGCCAGCCAGAATAGGATCCCTTTATTCCCACTCTCTGTTTTCTGCCAACCAGCCAATGCTCCACTTGCGTAGTAACTCCCCTGTAATTCCATGGTCTCTTATCTTGTTAAGCAGCCTCATGTGCAGCACTTGTCAAAGGCCTTCTGAAGATCCAAGTACACCACGTCTACTGCATCTCCTTAGTCTGCCTTGCTTGTGATTTCCTCAAAAAATTGTAGTAGGTTAGTCAGGCAGGATTTTCCTTTCAGGAAACCATGCTGGCTTTGGCCTATCTTGTCATGTGCCTCCAGGTACTCCATAATCTCATCCCTAACAATTGATTTCAACAACTTCCCAACCACTGATGTCAGGCTAACAGGTCTATAGTTTCCTTTCTGCTGCCTCCCACCCTTCTTAAATAGCAGAGTAACATTTGCAATTTTCCAGTCATCCGGTACAATGCCAGAATCTATCGATTCTTGAAAGATCATCGTTAATGTCTCCGCAATCTCTCCAGCTACTTCGTTCAGAACCCAAGGGTGCATTCCATCAGGTCCAGGAGATTTATCCACCCTCAGAGCATTAAGCTTCCTGAGCACCTTCTCAGTCGTAAATTTCACTGCACCTACTTCACTTCCCTGACACTCTTGAATGTCCGGTACACTGCAGACATCTTCCACTGTGAAGACTGATGCAAAATACACATTTAGTTTTTCTGCCATCTCTGCATCTCTCATTACAATATCTCCAGTGTCATTTTGTATTGGTCCTATATCTACCCGACTCTCTTTTACCCTTTGTATACTTAAAAGAAGCTTTTAGTATCTTCTTTGATATTAGTCACCAGCTTCCTCTCATAATTCATCTTTTCCTTCCCAATGACCTTCTTAGTTTCCTTCTGCAAGTTTTTAAAAGCTTCCCAATCCTCTATCTTCCCACTAGCTCTGGCTTCCTTGTATGCCCTCTCTTTCGCTTTTACTTTGGCTCTGACTTCACTTGTTCTTCTTCCCTTTGAAAATTTCATTTTATTTGTAATATATCTGTCTTGCACTTCCCTCATTTTTTGCAGAAACTCCAGCCATTGCTGCTCTCATAAAAGTTGCTGGTGAACCAGCAACTTTGATGTGTGTTGCTTGAATTTCCAGCATCTGCAGAATTCCTGTTGTTTGCCATTGCTGCTCTGTTGTCTTTCCTGCAAATGTCCCTTTCCAGTCAACTTTGGCCAGTTCCCCTCTCATGCCATTGTAATTTCCTTTATTCCACTGAAATACCGACACATTGGATTCATATTGTGATCACTGTTCCCTAAGGGTTCCTTAACCTTAGCTCTCTTATCACCTCCGGATCATTGCACAACACCCAATCCAACACAGCCGATCCCCTAGTGAACTCAACAACAAGCTGTTCTAAAAAGCCATCCCTTAGACATTCTACAAATTCTCTCTCTTGAGATCCAGTACTGACCTGGTTTTCCCAATCCACTCTCATATTAAAATCCCCAATGATTATCATGACATTGCCCTTCTGATATGCTTTTTCTATCTCCAACTGTTAATTTGCAATCCACATCCTGGCTGCTGTTTGGAGGCCTGTATATGACTGCCATTGGGGTCCTTTTACCCTTGTCATTTCTTAACTCAACCCATAGAGACTCTACACCTTCTAATCCTATGTCATCTCTTTCCAATGATTTAATATTATTTCTTATACACAGAGCTACACCATCTACTCTGCCTACTAACCTATCTTTCCGATACACCATATATCCTTGGACGTTCAGTTCCCAATGGCAGCCATCCTTTAGCCAAGTTTCAGAGATGGCCACAATGTCATAATTGCTAATCTGTAGCTGAATTTCAAGATCGTCCATTTTATTTCTTATGCTGCGTGCATTCAGATATAACACTTTCAGTCCAGTATTTGTTGCTTTCTGTTTCAACTACACCATGCCTCTATTGCCCTGTAACTTATCCCACTGGCTGTGATTATACCTGATCTCCTGCCTGTCCTTTTATCATCTCTGTTGCATACTATTTTTGATTTATGCAACACACACAAAATGCTGGTGGAACGCAGCAGGCCAGGCAGCATCTATAGGAAGAAGTACGGTCCTAACGAAGGGTCTCGACCCGAAACGTCGGCTGTACTTCTTCCTATAGATGCTGCCTGGCCTGCTGCGTTCACCAGCATTTTATGTGTGTTGCTTGAATTTCCAGCATCTGCAGATTTTCTCATGTTTGCATCCTTGATTTATTTCTGTTTTCCCCTTCCTCAGCCCCACCACTCCGGTTCCCGTCCCCCTGCCAAATTAGTTTAAACCCTCCCTAACAGCTCCATTAAACCTGCCTGCTAGGATATTGGACCCCTTTGGGTTCAGGTGTAACCCGTCCTTTCTTTGCAGGTCGCACTTCCCCCAGAAGAGGCCCCAATGATCCAGGAATCTGAATCCCTGCCCCCTACACCAGTCTCTCAGCCTGGTCTTGCTATTCTTGTACTCGCTATCACATGGCCAGGTCGCTGGGTGTATTTAAGGCAGAGATTGATAGGTTCTTGACTGGACATGGCATCAAAGGTTACGGGGAGAAGGCTGGGAACTGGGGTTAAGGAGGAGATAGAAGAAAAGATCAGCCATGATTGAACGGCGGAGCAGACTCGATGGGCCAAACAGCCTAATTCTGCTCCTATGTCGTATGGTGCCTTACTCTTTGCCTTACAAGGCATGAAACGAAAGACTGTGTGGTGCACCACTCCTCACACAGACAGTAGGTGGCCGTTGACTCACAAAGAGCTCATCCGCCCTTTGACAGGTTTTTTGTTTTCAATCCTGCTGGGTGCCTGCACACCCTCCTCCCTGGTTAACCGAAGTGCACCGGGGGGGGGGGGTGCCGGTGAGTTGCCAACAACCCGGCCCGAGACAGGTAGTCCTGGGCTACGTGGTGCCAGTAGCAAGGCAAGGCCCTGACCTGACCTGACCCCCTAGGCCTGAGTCGACATAGTAGTAGTAGTCTTATGGTGTGTGTGTGTGTGTGTGTGTGTGTGTGTGTGTGTGTGTGTGTGTGTGTGTGTGTGTGACAGTGGCCACACCCCGGGCAATGGCTTCGACAAGCCGGCTAAACCAGGTGAGGGTAGCCGACAGGTCTCAAACCCTCGGTGAGATAGGGAGTTGTCTATCCCAGCATGTGAAGACAGACTCCGGCGGATTGAGCGGACGAGACCAATGGAAGGTCCAACGGTCAAGAAGGTGGTCTCTGCAAGCGTCGTGGAACGTATAGAGCATGACTAGACACAGAAGACGTCCTGGTCATCCACTGCGCCTAGTCCCATCTCCAGCCGTCTAGACTCTGTCTTGTCACTGGATCCAGATGGGAATTGGGAAGAGAGAGTGAGGCTGACGCTGCGCAACTCTCCTTCACTTAAATCCAAATCACGCGCTAGTCTCAATACCATCATTATGGTGTCGAGGTCCTCATCGACGTTGACGATGGACAAACACACGTGTGTAAGTGTATGTGTGTATGTCCTTGTGTGATTGTGTGTGTGTGTGTGTGTGTGTGTGTGTCTGTGTCTGTGTGTGTGAGTGTATGTCTGTGTGTGTGTGTAAGTGTATATCTATGTGTGTGTGTGTCTGACTGTGAGAGAGAGTGCACACGCACGTCTGTGTCTGAGTGTGTGAGTCTGTGTGTGTAAGTGTATTTCTGTGTGTGTGTGTGTCTGACTGTGTGAGAGAGTGCACACGCACGCCTGTGTCTGTGTGTGTGAGTCTGTGCATCTGTCTGAGTGCGAGTCTGTGTGTGTGTGTGTGTGTGTCCTCCCCCTGCGTTGAATATTCCCACCTCGCTCTCAAGTGTTGTCACTAATTGTTTCATTGTAATGAGATCCCCCCGAAATCGTGAGTGAAGTGATCCACACTGGTTCGGGAGTCTGCTGGTTGTAGGGTAATAATTGTTCCTAAACCTGGTCGTGTGGGACCTGAGGCTCCTGTACTTGGGGTCCAGAGATTTATGGGAGGTAGAGTTAGGGGAGAAAGTCAGAGATTTTTCCCCAGCGAGGAAATGTTAAATGTTCCAGAGCACAGGTTTATGGTGAGGGGGTAAAGTGTAGAGATGGGGTGTTCACGGCAAGCACACAGTGAGTGCATGCTGAGCACAGATTGTGGAGTGCAGCTCTGTGGCTCCACCTGCTGGGATTGTGGAGTTACTGCAACACCAGATTCCTGCCTCTCAATCCACAACAGCAGATGCAGACCCCAGAAATCCGAGATAAAACCAGGAGTTAGCAGAAACACTCAGCAGGTCAGTCAGCATCTGATGATTCAGGTCAAAGTTCCTTCATGAGAACTGGAAGGTGGGAAAGAATATCCTGCCAAGCACACTGATCCCCTTTGTCAGGAAAGATGTTATTCCACAAGGGTTAGAAATCTTCCTGTATATTCTCTCCCCCTCTCTCTCTCAGTATACACACACCTATATACACAAGACCATAAGACATAGGAGTAGAATTAGGCCATTCAGCCCATTGAGTCTGCTCCACCTTTTCATCCCACTCAACCTTATATACCTGCACTCTCACCATATCCCTTGATGCCCTGTCCAATCAGGAAACTATCAACTTCCACCTTAAATATACCCACAGACTTGGCCTCCTCGGCAGTTTGTGGCAGAGCATTCCACAGATTTACTACTCTCTGGCTAAAAATAATCCTCCTTATCTCTGTTCCAAAAGATCACCCCTCAATGTTGAGGCTGTGCCCTCTAGTTCTGGATGCCCCCACCAGAGGAAACATCCTCTCCACATCCACCTTATCCAGTCCTTTCAACATTCGGCAGGTTTCAATGAGATTTCCAGTGGCCCCCCCCACCATTTTTCTAAATTCCAGTGAGTACGGGTTCAAAGCTGCCAAATGCTCCCCATGTGTTAACCCCTTCGTTCCCAGAATCATCCTTGTGAACCTCTTCTGGACTCTCTCCAATGACAACACATCCTTTCTGAGATAAGAGGCCCAAAACTGTTGACAATATGCGGCCTGACTACTTTCTTATAAAGCTTCAGCATTATCTTGTTTTTATATTCTATTCCTCTTGAAATTAATGCCAACATTGCATTTGCCTTCTTTACCACAGACCATACCAGTGAATTAACATTCTGGGAGATTTGCATAAGAACTCCCAAGTCCCTCTGAACCTCTGGCGTTTGAATTTTCTCCCCATTTAGATAAGAGTCTGCACTACTGATCCTTTTACTAAAATGCATTAGAGTTACAAAATACACGTGGACTAAGATGTTAACCGTCCTGTGTGATCACCAGTGGGATCATCAGTTGATCTGCCACCTGTCTTCAGGAGTTTCGGCCCACTTATGATCAAGACTCCCTCGAGGTGGTGGGCCAGCAGTGCTAAAGCACCACCTCCCACTGGTAAGCTTAAAAACTTGGCATCTGCCTTTATCAGAGTTGTTGGTCACTTCCATCCAACAGATAGTCTGTTCTTCAGGTGTCTATGCAACTACTGAAGGGTTTGCAAGATATGTATACACTGTCTCACTATCTGCCCCTCTGGACATACTTGGTCCACACCCATGCTGATCCTGTCTCTGCTGCCTCAGCTACAGCCCTGCTGGTTGACTTGATCTCTCTTCTAGTGAAGCCAAGGTCACGCAGCCACTTCTGGAGAGTGAACGCAATAAACCCACGGCAGCCTACTTCGAATGGATAGCATGAGACCTTCCACCCTCTGTCTCTGCACTCTGATCTTAATTCTGCATACTTGGTTAACTTGCGTTCATGGGCTTCATCGATGTTGTCTTCCCAGGGGACTGTGAGTTCACCAATAACCGCTTCTCTACTGGTGTCAGACCATACGATTCTATCATTACCATATATCTGCAGCGTGCTGCCACCCACACTGGACCCCCTACAATTCGCCTACTGACACAACCGATCAACAGATGACGCAATAACCACTGCTCTACACACTGTCCTTACACATCTGAAGAAGGATGCTTATGTGCGAATGTTGCTCTTGGTTCAGCATTCAACTCTATAATTCCCCCCAGGCTTGACAAGAAGCTCAGAGGCCTCGGCCTTCACCCTGCCTTGTGCAGCTGGATCCTGGACTTCCTGTCAGATCGCCGGCAGGTGGTAAGAGTGGGCTCCCTCACTTCTGCCCCTCTGACCCTCAACACAGGTGCCCCTCAGGACCGTGTCCTAAGCCCCCTCCTTTACTCTCTGTATACCCATGACTGTGTCACCATCCACAGCTCCAATCTGCTAATTTGCTGACGACACTACACTGATTGGCCTCATCTCAAATAATAATAACGAGGCAGCCTACAGAGAGGAAGTCGTCTCTCTGATACAGTGTCAAAAAACAACCTCTCCCTCAATGTCACAAAAACAAAGGAGCTGGTTATGGACTACAGGAAGAATGGAGACAGGCTATTCCCTATTGACATTAATGGATCTGGGGTTGAGAGGGTGAACAGCTTTAAGTTCTTTAAGAGATGTCGGGGTAAGTTTTTTTACACAGAGATGGGTGAGTGCGTGGAATGGGCTGCTGGTGACTGTGACTGCGACTCATGATCCTCTCATATCCCTTTTGCCTATCACCTGTCCAGCTCTTGGTTCCATCCCTCCCCCTCCTGTCTTCTCCTATCATTTTGGATCTCCCCCTCCCCCTCCAACTTTCAAATCCGTTACTCACTCTTCCTTCAGTTAGTCCTGACGAAGGGTCTCGGCCTGAAACGTCGACTGTACCGCTTCCTACAGATGCTGCTTGGTCTGCTGCGTTCACCAGCAACTTTTATGTGTGCTCCTTTTTAGTAAGAATCAGTGGGATTCATTAGAATAACTTTTAGATCATTTGCAATACCAGAGGAAACAACGCACTAGACCACTGTTACACCGCCATCAAGAATGCCTACAGTGCTATTCCACACCCTCACTTCGGGAAGTCTGATCACCTGGCTGTACTTCTACTCCCCGAGTATAGGCAGAGACTGAAGACTGCAGCACCAGTAGTGAGGACCAAGAAGGTTTGGACAAGGGAAGAATAGGAGCACCTACAGGACTGCTTTGAATCGGTGGACTGGACTGTATTCAGGGATTCATCTTCGAACCTGGATGAGTATGCTGCAGTTGTTACCAACTTCATTAAAACCTGTATGGATGAACCAGGAGATACGTTGTCTGCTGAAGGCTAGATCTGTGGCATTCAAGTCTGGCGACCCAGGTCTGTACCAGAAAACCAGGGAGGATTTGCAGAGCGCTATTTCAAGGGTGAAGAGCCAACTTTGAACGAGGTTGGAGGCGACATCGGATGCACAGCAACTCTGGCAGGGTCTGCAAGACATCACTTCCTACAGAGCGAAACCCAATAGCATGAATGGCAGTGATGCTTCACTACCAGACGAACTCAACACCTTGTATGCCTGCTTTGAAAGAGAGAACACAACCACAGCTGTGAAGATCCCTGCTGCACATTTTCTCACTGTTACCATCAGGTAGGAGGTACAGAAGCCTGAAGGCACACACTCAGCGATTCAGGAACAGCTTCTTCCCCTCTGCCATCCAATTCCTAAATGGATATTGAACCCTTGGACACTACCTCACTTTTTTAATGTTTTTGCACAATTTTTAATCTATTCAATATATGTATACTGTAATAGATTTACTTATTTATTTATTATTATGATTTGTTTTTTCTTTCTCTCTCTGTTAGATTATAGAAACATAGAAACATAGAAAATAGGTGCAGGAGTAGGCCATTCGGCCCTTTGAGCCTGCACCGCCATTTATTATGATCATGGCTGATCATCCAACTCAGAACCCCGCCCCAGCCTTCCCTCCATACCCCCTGATCCCCATAGCCACAAGGGCCATATCTAACTCCCTCTTAAATATAGCCAATGAACTGGCCTCAACTGTTTCCTGTGGCAGAGAATTCCACAGATTCACCACTCTCTGTGTGAAGAAGTTTTTCCTAATCTCGGTCCTAAAAGGCTTCCCCTCTATCCTCAAACTGTGGCCCCTCGTTCTGGACTTCCCCAACATCGGGAACAATCTTCCTGCATCTAGCCTGTCCAATCCCTTTAGGATCTTATACGTTTCAATCAGATCCCCCCTCAATCTTCTAAATTCCAACGAGTACAAGCCCAGTTCATCCAGTCTTTCTTCATATGAAAGTCCTGCCATCCCAGGAATCAATCTGGTGAACCTTCTTTGTACTCCCTCTATGGCAAGGATGTCTTTCCTCAGATTAGGGGACCAAAACTGCGCACAATACTCCAGGTGTGGTCTCACCAAGGCCTTGTACAACTGCAGTAGTACCTCCTTGCTCCTGTACTCGAATCCTCTCGCTATAAATGCCAGCATACCATTCGCCTTTTTCACTGCCTGCTGTACCTGCATGCCCACTTTCAATGACTGGTGTATAATGACACCCAGGTCTCGTTGCACCTCCGCTTTTCCTAATCGGCCACCATTCAGATAATAATCTGTTTTCCTATTTTTGCCACCAAAGTGGATAACTTCACATGTATCCACATTAAATTGCATCTGCCATGAACTTGCCCACTCACCCAACCTATCCAAGTCACCCTGCATCCTCTTAGCATCCTCCTCACAGCTAACACTGCCACCCAGCTTCGTGTCATCTGCAAACTTGGAGATGCTGCATTTAATTCCCTCATCCAAGTCATTAATATATATTGTAAACAACTGGGGTCCCAGCACTGAGCCTTGCAGTACCCCACTAGTCACCGCCTGCCATTCTGAAAAGGTCCCATTTATTCCCACTCTTTGCTTCCTGTCTGCTAACCAACTCTCCACCCACACCAATACCTTACCCCCAATACCGTGTGCTTTAAGTTTGCACACTAATCTCCTGTGTGGGACCTTGTCAAAAGCCTTCTGAAAATCCAAATATACCACATCAACTGGTTCTCCCCTATCCACTCTACTAGTTACATCCTCAAAAAATTCTATGAGATTCGTCAGACATGATTTTCCTTTCACAAATCCATGCTGACTTTGTCCGATCATTTCACCGCTTTCCAAATGTGCTGTTATCACATCCTTGATAACTGACTCTAGCAGTTTCCCCACCACCGACGTTAGGCTAACCAGTCTATAATTCCCCGATTTCTCTCTCCCTCCTTTTTTAAAAAGTGGAGTTACATTAGCCACCCTCCAATCCTCAGGAACTAGTCCAGAATCTAACGAGTTTTGAAAAATTATCACTAATGCAGCCACTATTTCTTGGGCTACTTCCTTAAGCACCCTGGGATGCAGACCATCTGGCCCTGGGGATTTATCTGCCTTCAATCCCTTCAATTTACCTAACACCACTTCCCTACTAACATGTATTTCGCTCAGTTCCTCCATCTCACTGGACCCTCTGTCCCCTACTATTTCTGGAGGATTATTTATGTCCTCCTTAGTGAAGACAGAACCAAAGTAATTATTCAATTGGTCTGCCATGTCCTTGCTCCCCATAATCAATTCACCTGTTTCTGTCTGCAGGGGACCTACATTTGTCTTTACCAGTCTTTTCCTTTTTACATATCTATGAAAGCTTTTACAGTCCGTTTTTATGTTTCCTGCCAGTTTTCTCTCATAATCTTTTTTCCCCTTCCTAATTAAGCCCTTTGTCCTCCTCTGCTGAACTCTGAATTTCTCCCAGTCCTCAGGTGAGCCACTTTCTCTGGCTAATTTGTATGCTTCTTCTTTGGAATTGATACTATCCCTAATTTCTCTTGTCAGCCACGGGTGCACTACCTTCCTTGATTTATTCTTTTGCCAAACTGGGATGAACAATTGTCGTAGTTCATCCATGCGATCTTTAAATGCTTGCCATTGCATATCCACCATCAATCCTTTAAGTGTCATTTGCCAGTCTATCTTAGCTAATTCACGTCTCATACCTTCAAAGTTACCCCTCTTTAAGTTCAGAACCTTTGTTTCTGAATTAACTATGTCACTCTCCATCTTAATGAAGAATTCCACCATATTATGGTCACTCTTACCCAAGGGGCCTCTCACGACAAGATTGCTAATTAACCCTTCCTCATTGCTCAAAACCCAGTCCAGAATAGCCTGCTCTCTAGTTGGTTCCTCGACTTGTTGGTTCAAAAAACCATCCCACATACATTCCAAGAAATCCTCTTCCTCAGCACCTTTACCAATTTGGTTCACCCAATCTACATGTAGATTGAAGTCACCCATTATAACTGCTGTTCCTTTATTGCACACATTTCTAATTTCCTGTTTAATACCTTCTCCGACCTCACTACTACTGTTAGGTGGCCTGTAAACAACTCCCACCAGCGTCTTCTGCCCCTTAGTGTTACGCAGCTCAGAAAACGGTTTTGCCATTGGAGAAAAAAAATAACGAAAATTTCAAAAATGTATTGCATTGAACTGCTGCTGCTAAGTTAACGAATTTCACGTTACATGCTGGTGATAATAAACCTGATTCTGATTCTGAGATCTAGAAGTGTTGCGTGTTTAATATTTGAGTAATCTTGTTTGGTTAAGCATTCTTTGTACGCTTACATAATTCATAATGGGTTGTATGTGAAAATACGTGAATGGAATGCTTCATTACGCCACCCTGTCACATGGGCGCCTCACTAAAGTGAAACCAAGTACACGTATTATCCTGGCCTCCCACGTCTTCCTTTCAATCAGTTTCTATGCTTCAGAGATACAAAATATAACATCCATCATCTGCGGGGTTTAGATTGCCAAAAGAACACACCCTCTGAGGGTGGGGTAAATTGGTAAACTGGTTTATTGGCTGTCATGTCCAGTGAAAAGCTTGCTTTTACAATCCAGCCACACAGAGCACTCCACTGCGCGGTGCGTTGAGGACATACAATGACAGATTGTGGTGTAACACCAAAGTCAAAGTCTAAACTCAAGTGTACAGTCACATGGTCCATGAACCAATAAACACAGCCTCACTACATAGCTCTCAATTTGCAATTATTTGTTTTTTCAATGTATTCTTATTGTAATTTACAGTAATGTTTATGTCTTGCTGCCACAAAACAACAAACTTCACCAGATACAGTACGTCAGTGATAATAAGCCTGATTCTGATTCAGATTCCGTGTGGATGTCACTGAGTCCCCGTGATGATTTCGATGATTGACACAGAACACTTCTATAACACCATAAGAAACAGGAACAGAACTAAGCCATTTGACCCATCAATTTGGCTCTGCCATTCCGTCATGGCTGATATATTATCTCTCCCAATCCCATTTTCCTGCCTTTCCCCATAACCTTTGACACCCTGACTAATCAAGAACCTATCAACCTCCACTTTAAATGTACCCAGTGACTTGGCCTCACAGCCATCTGTGGCAATGAACTCCACAGATTCACCTCGCTCTAGCTAAAGAAATTCCTCCTCATCTCTGTTTTAAATGGACATCCCTCTATTCTGAGGCTGTGCCCTCTGCTCTTAAACTGCTCCTCTATAGGAAATATCCTCTCCACATCCACTCTATCTCGGCCTTTCAATATTCGATAGGTATAAATGAGATCCTCCCCTCCCTCATTCTTCTAAACTCCAGTGAGTATAGGCCCAGGGCCATCAAACGGTCCTCATACATCAACTGTTTTATTCCCGGAATCATAGTCATAGTCATACTTTATTGATCCCAAGGGATATTTGGTTTCATTACAGTTGCACCAACCAAGAACAGAGTATAAATATAGCCATATAAAACCATAATTAATTAAATAATAATATGTAAATGATGCCAGGAAGTAAGTCCAGGACTAGCCTATTGGCTCAGGGTGTCTGTCCCTCCAAGGGAGGAGTTGTAAAGTTTGATGGCCACAGGCAGGAATGACTTCCTATGACGCTCAGTGCTGCATCTCGGTGGAATGAGTCTCTGGCTGAATGTACTCCTGTGCCCAACCAGTACATTATGTAGTGGATGGGAGACATTGACCAAGATGGCATGCAACTAAGACAGCATCCTCTTTTCAGACACCACCGTGAGAGAGTCCAGTTCCATCCCCACAACATCACTGGCCTTACGAATGAGTTTGTTGATTCTGTTGGTGTCTGCTACCCTCAGCCTGCTGCCCCAGCACACAACAGCAAACATGATAGCACTGGCCACCACAGACTCATAGGACGTCATTGTCTGGACCCTCTCCAATACCAGCACATCTTTACTTAGATAAGGGGCCCAAAGCACCTCGCAATCCTCCAAGTGTGGTCTGACCAATGGTTTATAAGGTCACTTCATATCCTCCTAGCACCAAGGAATAAAGACGTATCCTACCCTCTACCACCACTCCCAGCAGTGTGTTCCACAAACCCTCCTTTCTCCGTGGAAAAACCTACCTGTGATATCCCCCCTATATTTCAATGACCTTAAAATTATGCGCCCTTGTATTAGCCATTTCTGCCCTGGGAAAAAGTCTCTGGCTGTCCACTCGATCTATACACCTTAACATCTTGTACACCTCTGTTAAGTCAGCTCTCAGCCTCCTTCACTCCAAAGAGAAAAGCCCTCGCTCCCTCAATCCTCTGGGAAGTTATTACCTGCTTCTTGCAATATCCAGTGGGATGTGTCGGGCTGAGAGCTCAGTCCAATTCCCTCATTTCACTAACATCGGGCAGGAAGTTGTAAACTCAGCCAGCTCCATCATGGGCACTAGCCTCCCATTATCAAGTCCATCTTCAAAAGGTGATGCTTCAAAAAGGCAGCATCCACCATCAAGGACCCAGGACCTGCCCTTTTCTCATTATTACCATCAGGGAGGAGGTACAAGAGCCTGAAGTCGCACACTCAACGTTTCAGGAACAGTTCCTTCCCCTCCACCATCAGCTTTCTGAACGGACCATGAACCCATGAACACAACTTCACTATTTTACTGTTTTTTCACTACTTATATATTTCTCTTTATAACCTATAGTTATTTTATTTCACAACGTACCCTCAGTGGCCACTTTATTAGGTACACTTGCGTACCTGCTCATTAACGCAAATATCTCATCAACAATGTTCTCCGTCATTCTTTTTACAGCTGCGTGAAGCAGCCATTTCTCTAAGCAGACCATCTTTACACAGCCTGAAAGTTGAGCGGCACGCTCAATGTTTTTTTTGTAATATGCACATTATGAATATTTAGAAAGAAAATTGAAAAAATCACATAATTTTGATTTTACTTACTAATTGAAGGGTGTAATGAAAGGTAGATACTTTATTGATCCTAAAGGAGATTACAATGTCACAGTAGCATTACAGGTACACAGATATACAGATATACAATATTAGAAGAAAAGTAAGAAGGAATAAAAAGCAAGTTACCTCAAACAGTCTAACAGGAGGGGGTCATCGCTTCCCCGGCTACAGGTTGACTCATGGTAGAGCCTAATGGCCGAAGGTAAGAATGACCTCGTATAGCGCTCTTTGGAGCAACGCAGTTGTCTTGGTCTATTACTAGAAGTGCTCCTCTGTTCAGCCAAGGTGACATGCAGAGGGTGAGAAACGTTGTCCAGAATTGCCAGGATTTTCCGTAGGGTCCTTTGTTTTACCACAGCCTCCAGTAGTGTCCAATTTGACTCCTATAACAGAGCCAGCCTTTCTAATCAGTTTTTTGAGCCTGTTGGCATCACCCATGTTGATGCCAGTGCCCCAGCACACCACCACATAGAAGATTGTACTGGCAACAGGAGACTGGTTGAATAACTGAAGGAGAGGCCTGCATACTCCAAAGGACCTCAGTCTCCTCAGGAAGTAGAGGCAACTCTGGCCCCTCTTGTACACAACCTCTGTGTTGGTGCTCCACTCAAGTCTGTCATCCAGACTTGGTTTGCACCTCGGGAGTCGTTACTCAAGTAATATCACTGAGTGCACAGTACCGGGTCTGCGATTGGATCCCTGCTCCAGCCCCATGACATATCTGTACTTTCAAAGTTCAAAGTAAATTTATTATCAAGGTACATAAATGCCACCTTATACAATCCTGAGATTCATCGATGAAAGACTGCGCTAACCTGGCCGAACAACCGGGGTGTAAAAGACAACACACTATGAAAATACCAGAAGAAAGTAATAAACAATAAATATCAAGAACATGAGATGAAGAGTCCATAGGTTGTGGGAACAGTTCAGTGATGAGCAAGTGAAGTTGAGAGAAGTTATCTTCTCTGGTGCAAAAGCTTGCTGGCTGAGGGGTAATAACTGTTCCTGAACCTGGTGGTGAGAGTCCTGAGGCTTCTGTACCTCCTTCCTGATGGCAGCAGTGAGAAGAGAGTATGATGTGGGTGGTGAAGGTCTCTGATGATGGATGCTGCTTTCCTCCAACAATGCTCTGTGTAGATGCCCTCAGTGTTGGGGAGGGCTTTACCTGTGATGGACTGGGCCATATCTACTACTTTTTGTGGGATTTTCTGCTCAAGGGCATTTGTGTTTCCATACCAGGCTGTGATGCAGCCAGTCAATATATTCTCCACTACACATCTATAGAACTCCGTCAAAGATTTAGATTTCGCACTGAATCTTCGCAAACTCCTAATGAAGTAGTGCTTTCTTCATAATTGTTCTCATGTGCTGGGCCCAAGACAGGTCTCTGAAATAATAATGCTGAGGAACTGAAAGCTGCTGACCCTCGCCACCCCCGATGAGGACTGGCTCGTGGACCTCTGGTTTCCTCCTCCTGAAGTCAATAGTCAGCTCTGTGGTCTTGCTGACATTGAGTGAGAGGTTGTTGTTGTGGCACCACTCAGCCAGATTTTCAATCGGCCTCCGATGTGCTGATTCATCATCACCTTTGACTTGGTCCACAGCTGTGGTGTCATCAGCAAACTTGAATATGGCGTGGGAGGTCTGCTTAGCCACACAGTCCTAGGTGTGAAGCGAGTGAGGCAGGGGGCTAAGCACACAGCTCTGTGATGCACCCGTGCTGATGGCCATCGTGGAGATGTTGTTGCCAATCTGAACTGACTGGGGTCTGCAAGTGAGGAAATCCACGATCCAATTGCCCAAGGAGATATTGATCCCAAGGTCTTGGAGTTTATTAATTAGTTTTGAGGGGATGATGGTATTCAACACTGAGCTGTAGTCGATAAAGAGCATCATGATGTGTGCATCTTTGCTGACCAGATGTTCCAGGGTTGAGTGAAGAGCCAGTGACATGGTATCAGGTAGGCAAATCGGATCAGATCCAAGTCACCTCTCAGGCAGGCATTGATGTTTCATCACCAACCTCTCCAAACACTTCATCACTATGGATCTAAATGCTACCAGACGATAGTCGTTGAGAAAGGTTACCACCCCAGGATAATTGAAGCAGGTGGGTACCTCAGACTGCCCAAGTGAACGGTTAAAGACCACAGTGAATACTCCAGCCAGTTGTTCAGCACAGGTATTTAGCATTAATTACCACGTACCAAGTACATATATGTCACCATATACAACCGTGAGATTATTTTTTCTGCGGGCATTCACAGTAAATACAAAGAAACGCAATATTATTGAAAAACCGCACCCAACAGGACAAACAGCCAACGTGCAAAAGACAACAAACGGAGTAAATACAACTCTAAATTTATTTTATATATAATTCTTTATTGTATAATAGTTGAAGATTGGACGTCAACACACCGCAGCAAACTCCAAATCCACTTGAATGCATTTGGCGACGAAGTTGAACTTTTGATCACTGAAGTTCAATCAAACTTTCTCAATAAACAGTTGTCCCGGCCTGTCAATCATCCCGCTACCTCCAGGGTCCCGCTTTCTATTGGCTGCTCTTTGAGATGATTTAGCCAAGTCTGGGGATCTCGCGCGGTGATTGGTGAAGGGGTGTGGAGGCGGGACGGCGAGGGGGAAGAAGGCGGAAGTGGCGTTTCGATCTCTTGGCCGGGACGATGGAGGCGGTGGCGGACGAGCTGACCTGCTGTATTTGTTGCGAGATATTCCAGGAGCCTGTGATGCTGGACTGCATGCACCATTTCTGCAGGAAATGCATCGTGCGCTGCTGGAAGGGGCCGCCGCCCGTCTCTTGTCCGCAGTGTCGCCGCCAGTTCAGCGGCAAAAGCTTCCGACCCAACTACCTGGTGGCTGGGGTAGTGGAGAGGGTGAGGGGGGCGAGTACACAGGACTACCGGCTCCGACTGCAGGTAGGGAGGGTGGTGATGAGGGAGGGAGGGTGTGAGGAGGGAGGTGAGTGAGGAGTGGTGGGGAAGAGGGTGGAGGGAGGTGAGTGAGGAGTGGTGGGTGAGAGGGGGAGAGAGCGGTGGTGGGGGAGAGGGAGGAGGGGAAGAAGGCATGACGTGTGGAGCGGGGGGTAGGGAAGGGTGGGGTGTGGGAGGGTTGGGGCGTGAGTGGAGTGAGCTAGGGGAGGAGTGGAGGAGGTGAGGAGTGAGACTGACGAAGGAGAGGGGTGCATGGTGAGAGGGGGGAGGTGGAGTGAGGGAGGAGTGGGAGGAAGAGGTGGTGAGTGGGAGAGGAGGGACAGGGGGGAGAGGAGGGGTCAGGAACAGAGGATGGGAGTGGGGGGGGAGGGGACGAGGACGAGGAGTGAGAGGTAGTGACAAGTAGATGATGGGTGTAACATGAATGTAAGGAAGGACAAGCCAATGACTGGGTACAAATACAGGCAGAGCAAAGAGTTAAATTGTACCACAGAGGCAAAGTTCAAAAGGGTGAAGAATGCAGGACTGTACGTAGCTTTCAAAATAAGGTGAACAAGCTCGTGGTGCAGTTAGAGATTGGTCAGTCTGACGTTGTGGGCATCACTGAGTCGTGGCTGAAAGAAGGCCATGAGAGTTTAACATCAAAGGATATACTTTGTACTGAAAGGACAGGCAGGAAGGCATAGGTGGTGGTGTGGCTCTGTTGGTAAGAGATGGGATTAACATCTTTAGAAAGAGGTGACAGGGTCAGAGAATGTTGAATCTTTGTACGTAGAGTTAAGAAACTGCAAGGGTAAAAAAATCCATTATGAGAATCATCTATAGGCCCCCAAGATTTGAGATTGCAAAGAGATCTGGAAAAGGCATGTAATAAAGGTAATGACACAATTGTAATGGGAGACTTCAATATGAAAGGGGATTGGGAAGATCGCGTTGGTGTCTGATCACAAGAGAGGGAATTTGTTGAATGACTATGAGATGGCTTTTTAGAGCAGCTTGTGCTTGAGCCTACTCAGGGAAAGGCTGTCTTAGACTGGGTGTTGTGTAATAACCCAGATCTTATTACATCAGCTTAACATAAAGAAACCCTTAGGAAGCAGTGATCATAATATGATTGAATTCACACTGCAGTTTGAGAGGGAGAAGCATAAGTCACATGTATCAGTATCACAATGGAATAGAGGGAATTACAGAGTAATGAGAGAGGAGCTTGCCCAGATGGATTGGAGGAGGATACTGACAGGGATGACAACAGAGCAGAGATGGCTGAAGTTTCTGGGATAGTTCACAAGGTACAGGATAGATACTGTACGTCCCACAGAAGAAACTGTTTTCAAATGGCAACCATGGCTGACAAGGGAAGTTAGGGACTGCATAAAAGCCAAGGAAAGGTCATATAAGTTAGCAAAAGTGAGTGGGAGTTTGGATGATTGGGAAGCTTTTAAAATCCAACAAAAGGCATCTAAAAAAGCTATAAGAAGGGGGAAAATGAAATGTGAGGGCAGACTAGCCAATGATATAAAGCAGGATACTAAAAGTTTTTTCAGTTATATAAAGAGTTAAAGGGAGGTGAGAGTTGAAATTGGACTACTGGAAAATGATGCTGGAGAGGTAGTAATGGGGGATAAAGAAAAGGCAGATGAACTTAACAGGTACTTTGCATCTGTCTTCACTGTGGAAGACACTAGCAGTGTGCCAGAGGTCAGTGAGTGTCAGGGAGCAGGAGTGAGTGCCATTGATATTACAGAGGAAAAAGTGCTGGGCAACTGAAAGGTCTTAAACTGGGTAAGTCAACTGGACCAGATGGACTACATCCCAGAGTCCCGAGAGAGGTTGCTAAAGAGATAACGATGCATTGGTCATGATCTTTCAAGAATCACTTGATTCTGGCATAGTCCTCGGGGACTGGAAGATTGCGAATGCCACTGCACAGCACAGAAGGGAGGAAGGCAAAAGAAAGGAAATTATAGGCCAGTTAACCTAACCTCAGTGTTGGGAAAGTGTTGAAATCTATTATTAAGGAAGAGGTTTCGGGTTACTTGGAGACTAATGATAAAATAAGTCAAAGTCAGCATGATTTCTGTGAGGGGAAATCCTGCCTGACAAATCTGTTCCAGTTCTTCAAGGAACTAACAGGCAGGGTGGACAAAGAGGCAGTGGGTGTCATTTACTTGGATCTGCAGAAGACATTTGATAAGGTGCCTCACATGAGGTTGGTTAACAAAATCGTATGGCATTACAGGAAAGATACTGGTGTGGATAGGGGCATGGCTGACAGGCAGGAGGCAGTGAGTGGGAATAAAAGGGGTCTTTTCTAGCCGGTAACTTGTGTCCCTCTGAGGTGATTATTGGGACTGCTGCTTTTCACATTGTTTGTCAGTGATTTAGATAATAGAATTAATGGCTTTGTGGCAAAGTTTGCGGATAATACAAAGATAGGTGGAGGGGTAGGTAGTGCTGAGGAAGCAATGTGGTTGCAGCAGGATTTAGACAAATTGGAAGAATCGGCAAAAAAGTGGCAATTGAATACAGTGTTAGGAAACGTATGATAATGCATTTTGGTAAGAGGAACAACAGTTTGGACTATTATCTAAATGGGGGAGAAGGTTCAAACATCAGAGGTACAGAGGGACTTGGGAGTCCTCATGCAAGACACCCAGAAGGTTAATTTACAGGTTGAGTCTGTGGTAAAGAAGGCAAATGCAATGTTGGCATTTATTTCAAGGGGAATAAAATATAAAAACAAGGAGATAATGCTGAGCCACAAACAAGAGAAAATCTGCAGATGCTGGAAGCCCAAGCAACACACACAAACTGCTGGAGCAGCTCAGCAGGCCAGGCAGCATCTATGGGAAAAACAATCCGAAATCCTTTGAAACCCTGAACTTTTATAAGACACCAGTCAGGCCACACTTGGAGTATTGTCAACAGTTTTGGGCCCCATATCTCAGAAAGGATGTGTTGTCATTGGAGAGATTCCAGAGGAGGTTCATGAGGATGATTCTGGGAATGGAGGGGTTTGGCAGCTTTGGGACAGTACTCACTGGATTTTAGAAGAATGCGGGGGGGGGAGGGATATTATCATCGAAACCTACCGAATGTTGAAGGAACTAGATAGGGAGGGTGCAGAGAGGATTTTTCATATGGTGGGAGGGCTATCCCGAATGAAGGGCCACAGCCTCAAAATTGAGGGGCGACCCTTTAGAACAGGAGTAAGGAAGAATTTTTTCGCCAGAGAGTAGTAAATCTGTGAAATTCTCTGCCACAGACTGCAGTGGAGGCCAAGTCCGTGGGTATATTTAAAGCGGATGTTGATATATTCCTGATTGGTCAGGGCATCAAGGGATATGGTGAGAGGGTAGGTGGTATGGGGTTGAGTGGGATCCGGGATCAGTCATGATGGAACGGTGGAGCAGACTCGATGGGCTGAATGGCCTAATGTCTTATGGTCTTGTGTGTATAGGTGTGTGTATAGTGAGAGAGAGTGAGGGGGGTGGGAAGAGTCAGAGAATATACAGGGAGGATTTCTAACTCTTGTGGAATGACATCTTTCCTGACAAAGGGGATCAGTGTGCTTGGCAGGATGTTCTTGGCAGAATATGAGGGGACCTCATTGAAACCAACCAAATGTTGAAAGGACTGGATAGGGTGGACGTGGAGAGGATGTTCCCTTTGGTGGGAGTATCTAGAACTAGAGGGCACAACCTCAAAATTGAGGGGTGACCTTTCAGAACAGAGGTAAGGAGGAATTTTTTTTAGTGAATCTGTAGGATGCTCTGCCACAGACTGTGGTGGAGGCCAGGTCCATGCATCAAAGGATATGGTGAGAAGGCAGGTGTACCTGGGGTCAGTCGAGATGGAATGGCAGAGCAGACTTGATGGGCTGAATGGCTCCTATGTCTTATGGTCTGTCCATCCTGTTGTGTATGGTCTTTCATTGTGTTTCTTGTAGTTACTGTGAAAGCCCACAAGAAAATGAATCTCAGGATTGTATGTGGTGGAGTAAATGTTCTTTAATAAGTTTACTTTGAAATCTGATCTTTGGGGTGTGGCTATTTGCACATTCAGCACCGGGTGTCCACAGTGGCCGTGGCTCTTTCACTGGTGTTGTAAACCACTTTTTGTGAAAAGTTCAGGATAAATGTTTCAAATTATTTCTTGAAAGGACATTGAGTGGAAGTTTGTGGTTTTATTTGTCCTGCATTTGAACATCTGCAATATTTTCCCTGGTCCTGGGGTCAATACTCCTCCCAAGTCAGCCCGACTTTGCCGGGGTCTCTCTCAGTGTGGCTGTGGGTTGTGGTTCTGTACACTCATTGCCTCTGGGTATGTTTTTGTGATTGGCCATTGGGATAAAGATTAGCTTGGTTTGTCACATGTACATCGAAGCATACGGTGAGATGCATTGTTTGTGTCAACGGCCAACACAGTCCGAGGATGTGCTGGGGGCAGCCCGCTCGTCTCACCACGTTTAGAGTGCCAACAAAGCACGTCCACAACTCACCAACCCTAACCTGTTTATCTTTTCAAACTGGAGCACTGAGAGGAAACGCACACACTCACAGGGAGAGCGTACAAAGTTACAGACAACAGCAGGAATAGAGCCAGTGCTGTGACAGTGTTATGCTGATAATCTCAATATTCTCATTACCGCTTGATAATCTTAACCAAGGACCAACACCTCCATGGTAGAGAGGCTGGTGAGATCCTGAGAGTGACGCTGTTTGGAGTTTAGCTCCTGGCGGGTGGCACTGTCCTGGACGCTGGGACACTAGCGCCCAGGACGCAGCTGGCAGATTGTACAATCCTCCGCAGCCTTTTCCAGTCCTGCGCAGTGGCCCCTCCGTACCAGACGATGAGACAACCAGTTAGAATGCTCTCCACAGTACCTCAGTAGAAATTTGTGAGAATCTTTGGTGACATACCAATTTTCCTCAAATTGTAATGAAATGTAATTCTCAGACTTGTAATGAAATGTAGTGTAGCTGCTGTCATGCTTTCTTTGGGATGGCTTCAGTGTGTCAGGCCTAGGACAGATCTTCAGAGGTGTGGACAGGCAGGAACCTGAAACTGCAGATCCCTCAATGAGGACTGGTGTTTCCCTTGACTTCCCCCTTCCTGAAGTCAATTTCTTGGTCTTGCTGATGTGATGAAAGTAATGGAAGATTAAATTCAGTCAGTTGATGTATATGCTGGGTTTCTTGAGATTGGCTGTTTACAATCTTGATGTTATTCATGTTCTTGTGTGTAATGCCCTGGTTAAGCTAATACAGTTGGGTATTTCAGTTAACGGCTTTCTGTTGAAGCAGTCTGTTCTGCTGGTGGTTGGGTTACCCTTAAAGATGAGGGGCTGCGATGTTCAGCTTAGGAATGTCGGTCAGCCAGTCAGGATGGTGGAATTGGGAGAAGATTCTCGAGGGGTGGGGGGGGGGGAGAGAGGTTTTGTGATGGACGCTGAAGGGGTCGAGGGCCTTTTCGCCAGGAAATGGAGAGAGAAGGTTGTGAGAACCGGAGGTGGATTCGATCCGAGTGGAATGCAGGATTCAATGGAGTCCAAGATGGAAAACTCTATCGGTGGTTGGTGAATAGGAGTTGCCTCTGTGAGTACAAGGACACCTCCAGCTTTTGGAAGATCTGAGCTCCAACTTGTACACATTTGACTGTTTTAATTTTAATGGGCCCCTTTTCCTTTTTTCCCCTTGTTCTTTAACAATTTGTTTAAGTTAATATTTATAAATACACCTTTCTATAATTGCGTGCAGTGTACAATCCATTATTCCTGGGCAGCATTTACACGGTATTCACTCAGATTAGGGTGCAGGTAATTGAAGCATCTCGGCTCTCCCAGTCTGGTGGGACCCAAGTCGTATCGACCCCAGACACACAGAGTTTGAGAAGGGTGCTTTTCTCACCGCTGAGTCCATTGGCTTGTTAGTGAGGGGCTAACCAGCCGTGTTTCTGGAGATGCCTGGTGAAAAGGGGTTTCACGTGAAACTAGTCCTACCATTTCTTTGAGTTTAGATTGCCAGCCTGCTGCTGTCTGGCCAAGCTGTGGTTCAGATTCTGACCTCCCCACTGTCGTGAGAGAGTTCAAGTAAAATTTTACTTGAGCACAGGATGTTACAACCCTGATCTGCTATCATTTCTTAGTTCTCCCTGTTGTTGTGTTGGCTGGATCATGTTCAGAAAGCCCCATGATGTCCCGAGGCACAGCTCTTGTCGCCTCCTTACCATCGAGAAAATCTTCAAAAGGGGATGGGTGCCTCGAGAGGGCAGCATCCATTATGTATGACCCCATCACCCAGGATGTGCCCTCTTCTCATTGTTACCGTCAAGGAGATGGTACAGGAGCCTGAAGGCACACACTCAATATTTCAAGGACAGCTTCCTTCCAGTCTCATCAGATTTCTGAATGGACAGTGAACCCATGAACACCACCTCACGGTTTTAAGTATATGTTCCTGTTTTTGCACTATTTTAATACACATGTATGTAGTTTAATTGATTTTTCTATTTTCTATATTATCATGTATTGCTTTGTACAGCTGCTCTTTTTGCATTACGTGCTTACTCCCTATACACTTCTGTTCCCCATCAAAAAGGCCTTAAAACTCTTTCTTTTTCCTCAACAAAAGACCCAACCAGTTCCCCTCCACCACCACCCCCCTCTGGCAGAACTAGTCCTCACCCCAACACTTTCTCCTTTGGCTTCTCCTCCCACTCTCTCCAGACTTGAGGGGTAGCCATGGGGACCCGTAGCAGCCCTGGCTTTGCCCGTTTTGTCATTGACTGCGTAGAACAGTCTACGTTCCAAGTCTTCACTGGTAAGGCTCCCCAATTCTTCCTGCATTGATTTGCTGAGCTGGTTGGCTTCATCAACTTTGCCCCCACCTTCCACCCTGCCCTTCGGTTCACTTGGTGACACCGTGCTCCCCTTTGTCAATCTCTGCCTCCATCTCTGGAGACAAACTGTCTCCTCACATCTTTTGTGAGCCTACCAATTCCCACAGTTATCTTGATTATACCCAACCACACCTTGCCTCGTAAAAATGTTCAGCAGTACGTAAAATATACTATCAGTTAGAAAACCAAAACTATTTTTAAAAAAAAATAGTGCGAAGACAGCAAAATAGTGGACCGTTCAGAAAGAAGCTGTCCCTGTATCACTGAGTGTGTGTCTTCAGGCTTCCGTACCTCCTCCCTGGGGTAGTAATGGGAAGAGGGCATGTTCTGGATGCCGAGGGTCCTTACTGGTGGATGCTGGGGAACTCACAGTGTGTGGCCATCGTTTCCTAACGGTGGAACACCAACCCAGGGTCGGCTCCCTTGCTTCCGGCCAGTTAAAACGTCGGGTGAGAT